>NC_133436.1:27285769-27396756 GCF_011762505.2 Arvicanthis niloticus
CTGTGGTAGACAGTGGGTAGGACGTCCCTGTGGTGGACAGTGGGTAGTACGTTCCTATGGTGTTCACTGGGGAGGACGTCCCTGTGGTGGACATTGGAAAAGAAATCAGTTTAATGGACAGTAGAGAGGACCTCCCTGTGGTGGACAATGGCAAGGAGGTGGCTGTGGTGGAGAGTGGGAAGGACATTTATGTTGTGAACTGTGGGAAGAACATCTCTGTTGTGGACATTGGTAAAGACCACATTGTGGTGAACTGTGTGAAGAATGTCCCTCTTGTGGAAAGAGGAAGATGTCACTTAGGTGAACAGCGGGAAGGACATCCCTGTCTTGGACATTGGGGAGGAACGTTCTGTGGTAGACAATGTGAAGACATCCCTGTTGTGGACACTGGGGAGGATTTCACTGTTTTGGGAAGGACCTTCATTTGGTGGACAGAGGAAAACATGTCCCTCTGCTGGACAGTGGGGAGGACCACCATGATGCGGACATTGGGAATGATGTCCCTGTGGTGGACAGAAGAAAGGACATCATTGAGGTGGATATTAGGTAGTACATTGTGTAAGCATGGTGTAACTTTCTGTGGTGGACAAGGGAAGGACATGCCTGTTCTGGACTGTGCTGTGGACATTCCTGTGGTGGACAGTGGAAAGGACATCCCTATGGTGAACAGTGGAAAGGATATCCCTGTTGTGGACAGTATAGAGGACGTCCCTGTGGTGGACAGTGGGAAAGGAGGTTCCCTGTGATGGATATCAGGGAGGACTTCACTTTGGTGGACAGTGGGAATGACGTCCCTGTGAT
Organism: Arvicanthis niloticus; assembly: GCF_011762505.2. NCBI lineage: Eukaryota > Metazoa > Chordata > Mammalia > Rodentia > Muridae > Arvicanthis > Arvicanthis niloticus. The sequence continues at coordinate 27,286,571 of NC_133436.1, forward strand.
GGACAATGCAAAGTGTGTCCCTTTGGTACACTGTGGTGAGGACATCCCTGTTGGGCACAGGATGCTGTCCTTCTGGTGGACAGTGGGGAGGACCACACTCTGGTGGACTGTGGAGTTGGACATCCCTGTGGTGGACAGTGGGAAGGACATCCATGTGGTGGACAGTGGAGAAGATATCTGAGTTGTGGACAGTGGGAAGGATTTCCCTTTGGAGGACAGTTGGAAGGACGTCCCTGTGGTGGACTGTGGGGGAGGAACTCCTTGGGGTGGACAATTGGAAGGATGTCCCTGTGGTGGACAGTAGGTAGGACCTTTCTGTTGTGGACAGTGGGATGGACATCCTTGTGGAGGACAGTGGAGAATACATCTCTGTTGTGTACAGTGTGATGGATGTTTCTGTAGTGGACAGTTGTGAACATATTTGTGTGGTGGATAGTTAGGAAGACGTCCCTGTGGTAAACAGTGGGAAGGAAGTCCTTTTTGTGGACAGCAAAAGGATGTCCCTGTGGTGGACAATGGGAAGGACTTCCCTGTTTTAGACAGTTGGGGAGGTTCTCCCTGTGGTAGTCAGTAAGTAGGACGTCCCTATGGTGGAGATTGGGGATGAAGTTTCTATATTATACAACTGAGAGGACATTACTGTGATGGACAGTGTGAAGGATGTCCCTGTGGTGGACATCAAGGAGGATCTCTCTGTGGTGGACAGTGGTAAAGATGTCCCTGTGATAGACAGTTATGAGGATGTTTCTGTGGTGGACAGTGGAAAGGACGTCCCTTTTGTGGACAGTGGTGAGGACCTCCCTGTCGTGCATATTGGGAAAGACGTCCATGTGGTGAACAATGGAAAGGATGTTTCTGTGGTGGACAGTGGAGAGGACCTCCTCACGGTAGCAAGTGGAAAGGACGTCACAGTAGTGGACAGTGGTGAGGACGTTTCTGTGGTGGACAGTGGTGAGGAAGTTTCTCTGGTGGAAAGGAAAACGTCCCTTTGTTGGACAGTGGAAAGCACATCTCTGGTGGACAGCAGAGAGAAACACACTGTGGTGGAGAGTGGGAAGAACATTTATGTTATGGACAGTCGAAAGGAAGTCCCTGTTGTGAATATTGGGAAGGACCTCCTTGTGGTGAACAGTGGGAAGGATATCCCTCTGGTAGACCGTGGGGAGGACATCCCTGTTGTGGACAGGGGGAATGACATCCCTGTGGTGGACAGTGAACAGGACTTTAATATTTTGGACATTTGCGATGATATCCCAGTGGTGAATAGTGGGAAAGACGTTTCTTTGGTGGATAGTGGGGAGGATGTCCCTGTCGTGGAGAGTGCAGAGGATATCTCTGGTGTGGAGAGTGTTGCTGACATCCCTGGTTTGCAAAGGAGGATGTCTCTGTGGTGCACATTGTTGAGGATATCCCTTTTGTGCACAGGAAAATGTCCATGTTGTGCAAAGTGGGTAGGATGTTCCAGTGGTGGACAGTGAAAAGGATGTCACTGTGGTGGACAATTTGGAGGATGTCCCTGTGGTGGACAGTGGGAAGGAGGTCCCTTTGGTGGCCAACAGGGAGGACTTCTCTATGGTGGACTGTATGAAGGACGTCCTTGTGGTGGTTAGTTGGGAGGATGTCCTGATTGTGAAAAGTGAAGAGGATGTCTCTGTGGTGGACATTTGAAAAATGTACCTTTGGTGTACAGTGGGAAAAATGTCCCTTTGTTGGACAGTGCGAACGACGTCCCTGCGGTAGACAGTGGGTAGGATGACACTCTGAAGGGCAGTGGGTAGATCATCTTCGTGGAGGACAGTGGGAAGGACATCCCTGTTGTTGACAGGGGGAAGGACATCACTGTGGTGGACAGTGGGAAGGATATCAATGTGGTGGCTAGTGGGGTGGACATTCCTGTGGTGAACACTGGTGAGAATGTTTCTGTGGTGCACAGGAGAACGTCTCTTTGATGGATTGTATGAAGGATTTCCCTGTTGTGGAGAGTGCAGAGGACATCTCTGGGGTGGACCGTGGTGAGGCGTCCCTGGTGTGCACTAGAAGATGTCCCTGTGGTGCACAGTCATGAGGACATCCCTGTTGTGAACAGGAGATTTTTCCTGTGGTGCACAGTAGGGAGAATGTCCCTGTCTTGAACAGTGAGAAAGAACACCCAGTGGTGGATATTGATGAGGACAAGCCTGTGGTGGAGAGTGTGGAAACATCCCTGGGTGGACAGTGGTGTTTATGTCTCTGTGGTAGACGAGTGAAGGATGTCACTGTGGTGGAAATTTTGGAGGATGTCCCTGGGTTGGGCAGTGGGAAGGACGTCCCTTTGATGGACAGTGGGAACAACATCCCTGTGGTAGACAGTGGTGAGGATGTCAATGTGAAGGACTGTGTGGAGGATGTCCTTGTTGTGGACAGTTGAAAGAACGTCCCTGTGGTGTACTGTGAGAAGGACATCCCTTTGGTGGACAATGGGTATGACGTCCCTGTGATGGACTGTGGGTTGGACCTATCTATGGTGGAGAGTGGGAAAGATGTCCCTGGGGTGGACATTGGGGAGGACATCCCAGTTTTGAACAGTGGTGAGGAGCTTTCTGTGGTGAACCGTGGGAAGGATGTTCCTGTTTTGGAGAGAGAAGAGGAGATCTCTGGGGTGGACAGTGGTGAAGATGTCTCTTGTGTGAACTGGAAGATGTCCCTGTGGTGCACAGTCATGAGGATGACCCTCTTGTGCACAGGAGGATGTTACTGTGGTGCACAGTAGGGAGGATATCCATGTTTTGAACAGTGAGAAACAACACCCCAGTGTTGGACATTGGTGAGGACAACCCTGTGGTGGACAGTTTGGAAACATCACTGTGGTAGACAGTGCAGTTTACGTCTCTGTGGTAGACGGGGGAAGGATGTCAGTGTGGTGGACAATTTGGAGGATATATCTGTGTTGGACAATTGGAAGGACATCCCTTTGATGGACAGTGAAAAGGATGTCCCTGTGGTAGACAGTGGTGAGGATATCCATGTGATGGAGAGTGGGGAGGATGTCCATGTGGTGGACAGTTAGAAGAATGTCCCTGTATTAGACTTTGGGAAGCACATCTCTTTGGTGGACAGTGGGAAGGACGTCACTGTGGTGGACAGTGGGAAGGACATCGCTATTGAGGACAGTGGGGAGGATGACCTTGTGCTGAACAGTGGGTAGGTCATCCCTGTAGTAAACAGTGGTGAGGACGTTTCTGTGGTGCACTGGAGAAAGTCATTTTGGTGGGCTGTGGAAAGAATGTCCTTGTTTTGCAGAGTGTAGAGGACATCTCTGGGGTGGACAGTGGTGAAGACATCTCTGTTGTGCACTGGAAAATGTCCCTGTGATGCACAGTCATGAGGACGACACTGTTGTGCACAGGAGGATGTCTCTGTGATGCACAGTGGGGAGGATATTCCTGTTTTGAACAATAAGAAAGAATACCCCTGTGGTGGACATTGGTCAGGAAGCCCCTGTTGTGGACAGTGGTGAAACATCTCTGTGGTGGACAGTGGGGAGGTGGTTTCTGTGGTGGACAGTGGGAAGGATGTCCTTGTGGTGGACAGTGAGGAGGACGTCCCTGTGGTGGACAGTGGAAAGGACATCACTGTGTTGGACAGTAGATAGGAACTCCCTGCGATAGACAGTTGGAAGGATGTCCCTGTTGTGGAGAGTGAGAAGGACATTTATGTTGTGGATAGTAAAAAAGGATGTCCCTTTTGTGGAGATTGGGAAGGACCTGTTTGTGGTGAACAGTTTGTAGCATATCCCTCTGGTGGACAGTTGGAAGGACATTCCTGTGGTGGACAGTGGGAAGGACATATCTGTGGTTGACCTTGAAGAGGAACTCTATGTGTTGAACGTTTGGGTTAACATCCCTGTGGTGGAGAGTGGGAAGGATGTCTTTTTGTGGAGAGTGAGGATGACATCCCTGTAGTGGACAAGCAGAAGGAAGTGCCTGTGGTGAACAGTGTGGAGGATGTCCCTGTTGTGGACAGTAGGAAGGATGTCCCTGTGGTGGACAGTGGTAAGGACATCCCTGTTCTGGACAGTGATGAGGACATCCCTGTGGTGGACAATGGTGAGGACGTTTCTGTGGTGAAAAGAAAAATGTTATTTTGGTGGACCGTGGAAAGGATGTCCCTGTTTGTATTGTGCAGAGGACATCTCTGGGGTGGACAGTGGTGAAGATTTCTCTGGTGTGCACTGGAAGATGTCCCTGTGTTACACAGTCATGAGGATGACCCTGTTGTGCACAGGAGGATGTTACTGTGGTGCACAGTAGGGAGGATGTCCATGTTTTGAACAGTGGGAAAGAACACCGCAGTGTTGGACATTTTGGTGAGGACAACCCTGTCATGGACAGTGGGAAAACATCCCTGTGGTTGACAGTGGGGTTTACATCTATGTGGTAGATGGGGGAAGGTTGTCACTGTGGTGGATAATTTCGAGGATGTCCCTGTGGTGAACAATTGGAAGGACATCCCTTTGATGGACACTGGGAAGAACATCCCTGTGGTAGACAGTGGTCAGGATGTTCATATGGTGAACAGTTGGAAGAACGTCCCTGTGGTGGACATTGGGAAGGACAACCCTTTGGTGGATAGTGGAAAGGACGTCCCTGTGTTGGACAATAAGAAGGACATCCCTGTTGTGGACAGTAGGAAGGATGTCCCTGTGGTGGACAGTGGTAAAGACATCCCTGTTCTGGACAGTGATGAGGACATCCCTGTGGTGGACAGTGGTGACGACGTTTCTGTGGTGAACAGAAAAACGTTATTTTGGTGGACTGTGGAAAGGATGTCCCTGTTTGTAGTGTGCAGAGGACATCTCTGGGTGGACAGTGGTGAAGATTTCTCTGGTGTGCACTGGAAGATGTCCCTGTGTTGCACAGTCATGAGGATGACCTTGTTGTGCACAGGAGGATGTTACTGTGGTGCACAGTAGGGAGGATGTCCATGTTTTGAACAGTGGGAAAGAACACCGCAGTGTTGGACATTGGTGAGGACAACCCTGTCGTGGACAGTGGGAAACATCCCTGTGGTTGACAGTGGGGTTTACGTCTCTGTGGTAGATGGGGGAAGGTTGTCACTGTGGTGGATAATTTCGAGGATGTCCCTGTGGTGAACAATTGGAAAGACATCCCTTTGATGGACACTGGGAAGGACATCCCTGTGGTAGACAGTGGTCAGGATGTCCACATGATGGACTGTTGGAAGAACGTCCCTGTGATGGACATTGGGAAGGACATCCCTTTGGTGGATAGTGGAAAGAATGTCCCTGTGGTGGATAGTAAGAAGGACATGCCTGTTGTGGACAGTAGGGAGGATGTCCCTGTGCTGGACAGCAGGGAGCTCATCCCTGTGGTGGACAGTGAGAAAGACATCACTTTGGTGGACAGTGGAAAGGATGTCAATGTGGTGGACAGTGGAAAGAACATCCCTTTGGTGAACAGTGGAAAGGACATCCCTGTGGTGAACAGTGAGAAGGACATCCCTGTTGTGGACAGTGGGGAGGATGACCCTGTACTGGACAGTGGGTAGGTCATCCCTGTAGTAAACAGTGGTGAGGACGTCTCTATGGTGCAATGGAGAATGTCATTTTGGTGGACCATTGGAAGAATGTCCCTGTTTTGAAGAGTGCAGAGGACATCTCTGGTGTGGACAGGGGTGAAGATGTCCCTGTTGTGCACTGGAAGATGTTCCTTTGGTGCACAGTCATAAGGACGACCCTGTTGTGCACAGGAGGATGTCCCTGTGCTACACAGTGGGATGGATGTTCTTGTTTTGAACAATGGAAAAGAACACACCTGTGGTGGACATTGGTGAGGAAGCCCATGTTGTGGACAGTGGGGAAACATCTCTGTGGTGGATAGTGGGGTGGACGTCTTTGTGGTTCACGGTGTAAAGATGTCCCTGTGGTGAACAGTGCTGAGGACAACTCTGTGTTGGACATTGTTGAGAACATCCCTGTGGTGGACATTGGACAGGATGTCCCTGTGGCTGAGAGAGTGTAGGATGTTCCCATGGTGGACAGTGGGGAGGTGGTTTCTGTGGTGAACTGTGGGAAGGATGTCCTTGTGGTGGACAGTGGAAAGGACATCACTGTGGTGGACAGTAGATAGGACCTCCCTGTGGTAGACAGTATGAAGGATGTCCCTGTTGTGGAGAGTAGAAGGACTTTTATGTTGTGGACAGTAAAAAGCACGTCCCTTCTGTGGACATTGGGAAGGACCTCATTGTGGTAGACAGTTGGAAGGACATCCATGTGGTGGACAGTGCGAAGGATATCTCTGTGGTGGACAGTGAAGAGAAACTCACTGTGTTGGACAGTTGGGATGACATCCTTGTGGTGGACCGTGAGAAGGATGTCATTTTGTGGAGAGTAGGGAGAACATTCCTGTGGTGGACAAGCAGAAGGAAGTGCCTATGGTGAACAGTGTGGAGGATGTCCCTGTGGTGGATAGTGGTAAGGACATTTCTGTGCTGGCCATTGATGAGGACGTCCCTGTGGTTGACAGTGGTAAGGATGTTTCTGTGGTGCACAGGAAAATGTTATTTTGGTGGACCATGGGAACGATGTCCCTGTTTTGGAGAGTGCAGATTACATCTCTCGGTTAGACAGTGGTGAGGACGTCTATGGTGTGCACCAGAAGATGTCCCTGTGGTGCACATTTGTGAGGACATCTTTCTTGTGCACAGGAGGATGTCCCTGTGGTGCACAGTGGGTAGGATGTCACTGTGGTTTACAGCATGAAGGACATCCCTTTGTTTGACAGTTGGGAGGAATATCCTGTAGTGGACTGTGGGAAGGATGACTCTGCGGTGGACATTGGTGAGAAAATTTCACTGTGGTGCACACTGAGGAGGACATTCCTGTGGATTACACTGTAGAGGATATCCGTGTGGGGGTCTATGGGGAGGACCTCCATGTGATCGATGGTGGGGAGGACCTCCCTGTTGTGGAGAGTGGGGTGGATGTCCATTTAGTCAACAGTTGGAAGGACGTCCCTGTGGTGGACCGTGGGAAAGACATTTCTTTGGATAACAGTGGGTAGGACATCCATGTTGTGGACAGTGGGGAGGACCTCCCTGTGGTGGACAGTAGGAAGGATGTCCCTTTGGTGGATATTGGTGAAGATGACCATGTGGTGGACAGTTTTATGGATGTCATTGTGGTATACAGGAGGGCATCCCTGTGGTGGACAGTGGGGAGGACCTCTCTCTGATGGACAGTCGGGAGAAAATCCCTGTGGTGGACAGTGTGTAGAACATCCCTGTATTGGACAGTGTGGAGGACATCCCTGTGCTAAACTGTGGGAATAATGTCCTTTTGTGGACAGTGGGAGGATGTCCATGTTGTGGATAAGGGGAGTACGTCCCTATGGTGGACAGTGGGGAGGACCTGCCTATGGTGGACATGTGTATGATGTCTCTGTGGTGGTCAGTGGGTTGGACATCCCTGTTTAACATGTGGAGGTATACATCCCTGTTTAACATCTTTGTGGTATACAGTTGGGAGGACTTCTCTGTGGTGGACAGTGGGAAGAATGTCCCTGTGGTTTAAAGTTGAAAGGAACTATCTGTGGTGTACAATGGGAATGATGTCCCTCTGGTGGACATTGGAGAGGATGTACCTTTGGTGGACAGTGGAAACGATGCTCTATGGTGGACAGTGGGAATACTGTCCCTGTAGTGGAGAGCACGAAGGACTTCTGTGGTGGACAGTGGGAAGGACATCCCTGTTGTGGACAGTAAAAGGATGTCCCTTTTGTGCACATTGGGAAAGATGTCTGTCTGGTGAACAGTGGGAAGAACATCCCTGTGGTGGACAGTGGTGAGGACATCTCTGTGGTGGACTGTGAGGGAGGAACTCCTTGGGGATGACAGGTGGGAGGATGTCCCTGCGGTGGACAGTGGGTAGGACCTTTCTGTTGTGGACAGTGGGATAGACGTCCTTGTGGAGGACAGTGGGGAGTACATCCCTGTTGTGTACAAAGGAATGGATATTTCTGTAGTGGACAGTTGGGAACATATTTGTGTGGTGGACAGTTATGAAGACGTACCTGTTGTAAAAATTGGGAAGGAAGTCCTTTTCATGGACAGCGAAAGGATGTCCATGTGGTGGACAATGGGAAGGATGTCCCTCTTGAGGACAGTGAGAAGGTTTTCCCTGTGGTGGATAGTAAGTAGGACGTCCCTGTGGTGGACAGTGGGGAGGACGGGTTTTTTTTTGCCCAAATGAGAGGACATTACTGTTTTGGACAGTGTGAAGGACATCCCTGTAGTGGACATGGGTAGGATGTCTCTGTTGTGGACAGTTGGGGAGGACATCCTTGTGGTAGACAGTGGGGAAGATATCGCTGTGGTGGACAGTGGGAAGAATGTCCCTGTGGTTGACAGCAGAAAGGACCTCTCTGTGGTATACAATGGGAAGGATGTCCCTCTGGTGCACATTGGAGAGGATGTACCTGTGGTGGACAGTGTAAAGGACTTTCTATGGTGGACAGTAGGAAAAGTGTCCCTGTGGTGGAGATCAGGGAGGACCTCTCTGAGGTGGACAGTGGGAAGGACATCCCTGTTGTGGACAGCAAAAGGATGTCCCTTTTGTGCACATTGGGGAAGATGTCCCTCTGGTGAACAGTGGGAAGGACTTCCCTGTGGTGGACTGTGGGGGAGGAACTCCTTGGGGTATATAAGTTGGGAGGATGTCCCTGTGGTGGACAATGGGTATGACATCCACGTTTTGGACAGTGTGTTGGACCTGTCTATGGTGGACAGTGGGAAGGATGTCCCTGTGATGGACAGTGGGGAGGACATCCCTGTGGTGAACAGTGGTGAGGACCTATCTGTGGTGCACTGGAGAACATCCCTTTGGTGAACCATGGAAAGAATGTCCCTGTTTTAGAGAGTGCAGAGGATATCTCTGGGGTGGACAGTGGTGAAGACGTCCCTGTTGTGCAGTAGAAGATGTCCTTGTGGTGCACAGGCATGAGTACTATCCTGTTGTGTACAGAAGGATGTCCCTGTGGTGCACAGTGGGGAGGATGTTCCTGTTTTGAACAATGGGAAAGAACACCCCTGTGGTGTACATTAGTGAGGACGCCCCTGTTGAGGACAGTGGGGAAACATCTCTGTGGTGGACAGTGGCATGTACGTCTTTGTGGTTGACAGGGGAAAAATGTTCCTGTGATGAAGAGTGCTAAGGACAACACTGTGTGGGGCATTGGTGAGTACATCCCTGTGGCGGACATTGGGCAGGATGTCCCTGTGGCTGAGAGAGTGTAGGACATTCCCGTAGTAGACAGTGGGGAGATGGTTTCTGTGGTGGACAGTTGGAAGGATGTCCTTGTGGTATACGGTGAGGAGGACATCCCTGTGGTGGACAGTGGAAAGGACAGCATTGTGGTGGACAGTAGATAGGACCTCCCTGTGTTAGGCAGTGGGAAGGTTGACACTGTGGTGGACAGTGAGAAGGACATTTATGTTGTGGACATTAAATTGACGTCCCTTTTGTGGACATTTTAAAGGACCTCCTTGTGGTGATCAGTGGAAAGGATACCCCTCTGGTGGACATTTGGGAGGATATCCCTGTGGTGGACAGTTGGAAGGACATCTCTGTGGTGGACAGTGAAGAGCAACTCTCTGTGATGGACAGTTGGGATGACATCCCTGTGGTGGACAGTGGGAAGGATGTCTTTTTTTGGAAAGTGGGGAGGACATCCCTGCTGTGGACAGTCAGATGGATGTCCCTGTGGTGAACAGTGTGGAGGATATCCCTGTGGTGGACAGTGGTAAGGACATCCATGTGCTGGATAGTGATGAGGACATCCCTGTGGTGGACAGAGGTGAGGACGTTACTGTGGTGCACAGGAAAACCTTATTTTGATGGACTGTGGGAAGGATGTCCCTGTTTTGGAGAGTGCAGAGGATGTCTCTGGTGGACAGTGGTGAGGAAGTCTATGGTGTGCACCGGAAGATGTCCCTGTGCTGCACATTCATGAGGATATCCCTGTTGTGTACAGGAGGATGTTCCTCTGGTACACAGTAGGGAGGAGGTCCCTGTGGTTTACAGTGGGAAAGACATCCCTGTGTTTGACAGTTGGGAGGAAATCCCTGTGGTGGATTGTGGGAAGAACGACTCTGCGGTGGACATTGGTGAGAGAATTTCACTGTGGTGGACAGTGGGGATGATGGCCTGATGGACATTGGGGAGGACGTTCCTGTGGTGCACAAGAAAACATCACTTTGGTGGACAGTGGGAAGGATTTCCCTGGAGTGGAGAGTGCAGAGGACATCTCTATGGTGGACAGTGGTAAGAACATTTCTGTTATGCACAGAAGAATGTCCCTGTGGTGCACAGTGGAAAGGATGTTCCTGTGGTGAACAGTGGGAAGGATGTTCCTGTGGTTAACAGTGTGAAGGCAACCCTGTGGTGGACAGCAGAAAGGACCTCTCTGTGCTGGACAGTGGTAAAGATGTCCCTAGGATAGACAGTGGTGAGCATGTTTCTGTGGTGGACAGTGGAAAGGACGTGCCTGTTGTGGACAGTGGTGAGGACCTCACTGCCATAGTGATTGGGAAGGGAGTCCCTGTGGTGAACAGTGGAAAGGATGTTTCTATGTTGTACAGTGGAGAGGACCTCCTCATGGTGTAAAGTGGAAAGGACGTCATAGTGGTGGACAGTGATGAGGATGTTTCTGCAGTGGACAGTGTTGAGGAAGTTTCTCTGGTGCAATGGAAAATGTCCCTTTGGTGGACAGTGGAAAGTACATCTCTGTGGTGGACAGTAGAGAGAAACACACTGTTGAGGACAGTGCGAAGAACATTTATGTTGTGGAGAGTGGAAAGGAGGTCCCTGTTGTCGATATTGGGAAGGAACTCCTTGTGGTGAACAGTGGGAAGGATATCCCTCTGCTGGACAATGGGGAGGACATCCCTGTGTTGAACAGAGGGAAGGACATCCCTGTGGTGGACAGTGAAGAGGACTTTTCTGTGTTGGACATTTGGGATGACATCCCTGTGGTGAATAGTGGGAAAGACGTTTCTTTGGTGGATAGTGGGGAGTATGTCCCTGTTCTGGAGAGTTCAGAGGACATCTCTGGGGTGGAGAATGTTGCTGACATCCCTGGTGTGCAAAGGAGGAGGTCCCTGTGGTGCACAGTAGTGAGGATATCCCTGTTGTGTACAGAAAAATGTCCCTGTTGTGCAAAGTGGGGAGGATGTCACTGTGGTGGACAGTGGGCAGGATATCTCTGTGGTGGACAGTTGAAAGATGTACCTTTGGTGCACAGTGGGAAGAGTGTCCCTTTGGTGGACAGTGGGAGGGACATCCCTGTGGTAGACAGTGGGTAGGTTGTTCCTGAGGAGGGCAGTGGGTAGAACACTCTGTGGTGGACAGTGGGAAGGACATCCTTGTTGTGGACAGTGGGGAGAATATTTCTGTGGTGGACAGTTGAAATGACATCCCTGTAGTGGACAGTGGAGAAGACCTACATGTGGTGGAGATTGGGGAGGACCTTTCTGTGGTAGAGAGTGGGTAGGACATCCCTGTGATGGACAATGGAAAGAACATCCCTGATGTGGACAGTGGGGAGGACGTCCCTATGGTGGACAGTGGAAAGGACATCACTTTGTACAGTAGAGTGGAACTTCCTGTGGTGGACAGTGGGAAGGATGTCCCTGTGTTGGATTGTGGGAAGGACATTTATGTTGTGGACTGTGGGAAGAACATCTCTGTTGTGAACATTGGGAAAGACCTCCTTGTGGTAAACTGTGGGAAGAGTGTACCTCTTGTGGACAGAAGGGAGGACGTCACTTAGGTGGATATTGGGAAGGACATCCCTGTGGTGGATAGTGGGGAGGACCTTTCTTTTGAGGACAGTGGTAAGGACATCCCTGTGGTGGACAGTAGAGAGGACCTTTCTGTGGTGAACAGTGGGAAGAAGGTCCATGTGTTGGACAGTGGGGAGGACATTTATGTTGTGTATTGTGGAAAGGACGTCCATGTTGTGGACATTGGGAAAGACCTCCGTGTGATGGACAGTGGGAAGCATTTCCCTCTCGTGGACAGTGGGGCGAAACTCCATGTGGTCGACAGTGGGAAGGACGTCTCTGTGGTGGACATAGGAGAGGATATCATTTAGTCAACATTGGGAAGTACGTTCCTGTTGTGGACAGCAGGGTGTACCTTTCTGTGGTGGACAGTGGGAATTACATGCCTGTTGTAGACAGTGTGGAGGACTTCCCTTTGGAGGACAGTGGAAAGGACATCCCTTTGGTGCACAGTAGAGAGGACTTCCCTGTGGTGGACAATGGGAAGGATGTCCCTGTGGTGGACCATGGAAAAGACATGCCTGTTGTGGACAAGTTGGAGGACATCCCAGTGGTGGACAGTGGAAAGGACATCCCTTTGGTGGACAGAAGAGAATTCCCTGCGGTGGACCATGAGGAGGAGGTCCCTGTGGTGGTCATTCAAAGGACATATATGTTGTGGACTGTGGGAAGGACGTCCCTGTTGTGTACATTGGGTAAGACCTCCTTGTGGTGAACAGTGGGAATGTGTCAATCTGTTGGACATTGGGGATGAACTACCTGTGGTGGACAGTGGGAAGGATGTCCTTGTGGTGGAGAGAGGAGAGGTCATCACTTAGGTGGACAGTGGTAAGGACATCCCTGTGGTGGACAGTGGGAAGGATGTCTCTGTTGTGAACATATGAGAGGACATCATTTATTGGACATTGGGATGTACGTTCCTGTTGTGGAGAGCAGGGTGTGCCTTTCTGTGGTGGACAGTGGGAAGGACATGACTGTTGTGGACAGTGCGGAGGACGTCCCTTTGGTGGACAGTGGAAAAAACATCCCTGAGGTGCACAGAGAGAAGACTTCCCTCTGGTGGAGAGCAGGGAGGACCTTTGCATTTTGAATTGTGGGAAGGACATCCCTGTTGTAAACAGTGGAAAAGACATCCATGTGTTGGACAGTGGAGAGGATTTCACTGTGGTGGACAGTGGGGTGGAAATTACTGTGGTGCACTGGAGAACGTCCTTGTGGTGCATATTCAGAATGATGTCCATATGGTGGAGAGTGTGGAGGACATCTCTGTGGTGGACAGTAGTTAGGACATCCCTGTTGTGCTAGTGGGGAGGATGTCCCTGTTGTTTACAGTGGGAAGGACCTCACTGTGTTTGGTAGTTGGTAAGGCATCCAGGTTTTGGGCAGTTGGGAGGATGTCACTGTGGTGGAGAGTTGAGAGGATTTCACTGTGGTGAACAGTACAGATGACGGCCTTGTAGACAGTAAGAACAACGTTCCTGTGGTGCACAAGAGAATGTCTCTTTGGTGGACAGTGAGAAGGATGTCCATGTAGTGGGGAGAGTAGAGGACATCTCTGGGGTGTACAGTGGTAAATACATCTCTGTTTTGCATAGGAGGATGTTGCTGCGTTGTACAGTGGGGAGGACATCACTGTGGTGGACAGGCAGAAGGATGTTCCTGATGTGGACAGTGGGGAGAACCTCCCTGTGGTGGACAATGTGTAGCATGTCCCCGTGGTTTACAGTGTGGAGGATATTCATGTTGTGGACAGTGGTGAAGAGTCTCTGTAGTGGACATTGGTGAGGATAACCATGTTGTAGACAGTGGTAAGGATGTCCTTGTATTGCACAGGAGGATGTCCCTGTGGTGGACAGTGGGAAAGACATCTCTTTGGTGAACAGTGGAAAGGACGTCCCTGTGGTGGACAGTTGGGAGGACCTCCCTATTTTGGACAGTGGAGAGGATGTTTCTGTGGTGGACGGTGGGATGTACATGTTTGTTGTGGACAGTGTAGTGGACGTCAATGTGGTGGACAGTGGAAAGGACAACCCTGTGGTGAACAGTAGATAGTACTTCCCTGTGGTGGACAGTGGGAAGGATATATATGTTGTGGACTGTGGGAAGGATGTCCCTGTTGTGGACATTGGGAAAGACCTAATTGTGGTGGACAGTGGGAAGGGTGTGCCACTTGAGGACAGTGGGGCGGACCTCCTTGTGATGGAGAGTGGGAAGGACATGCCTGTTATGATCTGAGTAGAGGATATCACTGAGGTGGACAGTGGGAAGGACATCCACCTGGTGGACAGCAGTGAGGACTTTTCTGGTGTGAATAGTGGGAAGGACATCCTTGTTGTAGACAGTGGGGAGGACATCCCAATGGTGGACAGTGGAGAGGATTTCACTGTGATGGACAGTGGGGAGGACGTTACTCTGGTGCACTGGAGAAAGTCCCTGTGGTGCATAGTTGAAAGGATGCCCATATGCTTGAGAGTGTGGAGGACATCTCTGTGGTGGACAGTGGTTAGGACATCCCTGTTGTGCACAGGAGGATGTCCTTATAGTGCACAGTGGGGAGGATGTCCTTATGGTGAATAGTGAGAAGGATGTCCCTGTGGTGGACAGCTGGAAGGCCCTCTGTGTGGTTGACAGTAGGAAGGACCTTCCTGTGGTGTACAGTGGGTAGGACGTCCATGTGGTGGACAGTAGAGAGGACATCCCTGTTTTGGACAGTGGGAAGGACATCACTGTGGTGGACAGCAGGGATGACCTCTCTGTGGTTGACAGTGGGAAAGATGTCTGAGGGACTGACAGTAATGAGGACGTTTTTGTGGTAGAGAGTAGATTGGATGTTTTTGTGGTGGATAGTGGAGAGGACCTTCCTGTGGTGGACAGTGTGGTGGACATGTCTGTGGTGGACAGTGACGAGGAAATCCCTGTGGTGGACAGTGGGAAGGATGTCCCTTTAGTGGACAGTGGGGAAGATGTTTCTGTGGTGGAGAATGGAAAGGATGTCGCTCTGGTGGACAGTGGTGAGGATGTTCCTCTGGTGGACACTTAGGAGAAAGTTTCTGTGGTGGTAACTAAAGATGACATCCCTGAGGTGTACAGTGGAGAGTACTTCCCTGTTTTACACAGTGAGGAGGACATCACTGTGGTGGACAGTGGTAAGTATGCCCCTGAGCTGCACAGCAGGGAGGACCTCACTTTGTTGGACAGTGGGAAGGCCATCCCTGTGGTGGACAATGCAAATATGTCCCTGTGGTGCACAGTGTTGAGGACATCCCTCTTGTGCACAGGAGGATGTCCCTGTGGTGGACAATGGGGAGGATATCTCTGTGGTGGACTGTTGAAAGATGTACCTTTGATGGACAGTGGGAAGAACATCACTTTGGTGGACAGTGGGAAGGACATCATTTTGGTAGGCAGTGGGAATGATGTCCCTGTGGAGGGTAGTGTCTAGAACATCTCTGTGGTGGACAGTGGGAAGGACATCCCTGTTGTGGACAGTGGGGAGAATATTTCTGTGGTAGACAGTTGAAATAACATCCCTGTGGTGGACAGTGGAGAGGACCTAACTGTTGTGGAGATTGGGGAGGACCTCCCTGTTGTAGACAGTGCATAGTATGTTTCTGTGGTGGGCACTGGGGAGGACGTCCCTCTGGTGGACAGTTGAAAGAACATACTTGTTGTGGACATTGGAAAAAACGTCCATATGGTGGACAGTGGAAAGCACATCACTTTGATGGGCAATATAGAGGACCTCCCTCTGGTGGACAGTGGGAAGGAGGTTCCTGTGGTGGACATTGGGAAGAATATTTATATTGTGCACTGTGGGAAGCACATCTCTCTTTTGGACACTGGGAAATACCTCCTTGTGGTGAACAGTGGGAATAATGTCCCTCTTGTGGACAAAGGGGAGGATGAAACTTAGGTGGACGGTGTGAAGGACATCCCTGTGGTGGACAGTTGGGAGGACCTTTCTGTGGTGGACAGTGGGAAGGACATCCCTGTTGTGGACAGTGGGGAGGATGTCACTGGTTTGGACAGTGGTAAGGTCATCGCTGTTGAGAACAGCAGAGAGGATCTTTCTGTGGTGAACAGTGGGAAGAAGGTCCATGTGTTGGACAGTGGGGGTAACATATATGTTATGAATTGTGGGAAGGACTCCATGTTGTGGATATTGGGAAGGACCTCCATGTGGTGGACATGGATAGGACGTCCCTGTTATGATCTGAGGAGAAAATATCACTGAGGTGGACAGTGGGAAAGACATCCTCTTGGTGGACAGCGGGGAGGACCTTTCTGGTGTGAATAGTGGGAAGGAAATACCTGTTGTAGACAGTGGGGAGGACATTCTGGTGGTTGATAGTATGGAGGATTTCACTGTGATGGACAGTGGGGAGGATGTTACTGTGTTGCACTGGAGAATGTCCCAGTGGGGCATAGTTGGAAAAAAGTCCATATCGTGTAGAGTGCGGAGGATATCTCTGTGGAGGACAGTGGTTAGGAAATCCCTGTTGTGCACAGGAGAATGTCCCTGTGGTTCACAGTGGGGAGGATGTCACTGTTGTTTACAGTGGGAAGGACTTTGCTGTGTTTGATAGTTGGGAGGACATCCCTGTTGTGGAGAGTTGGGAAGATATCCCTGTGGTGGACATTGGGTTGACATCCCTGTGTTGAACAGTGGTGAGAACGTTCATGTGGTGTACAAGAGAACGTCTCTTTGGTGGACCCTAGGAAGGATTTCCCTGTTGTGGAGAGTGCAGAGGACATCTCTGGGGTGGACAGTTGTGAGGACGTCCCTGGTGTGCACTGGAAGATGTCCCAGTGGTGCACAGTCATGAAGACGTCCCTGTTGTGAACAGGAGATTGTTCCTGTGGTGCACAGTAGGAAGAATGTCCATTCCATGAACAGTGGAAAGAATACCCCAGTGGTGGACATTGGTGAGGACAACCCTGTGGTGTACAGTGGGGAATCATCCCTGTGGTGGACAGTGGGGTTTACGTCTCTGTGGTAGACAAGAGAAAGGATGTCACTATGGTGGACAATTTGGAGGATGTCACTGTAGGGTCCCTTTGATGGACAGTGGCAAGGACATCCCTGTAGTAGACAGTGGTGAGGACACCCATTTGATGGACAGTGGGGAGGATGTCCGTGTGGTGGACAGTTGGAAGAATGTCTCTGTGGTGGAATATGGGAAGGACATCCCTTTGGTGGAAAGTGGGTATGACGTACCTGTGGTAGACAGTGGGTTGGAGCTCTCTATGGTGGAATGTGGCAAGGATGTCCCATGGTGGACAATGGGAAGGATGACCCGGTTGTGGAAAGTGGGAAGGATGTCCCTGTGATGTATAGTGGGGAGGATATCCCTGTGGTGAACAGTGGTGAGGACCTTTCTGTGGTGAACTGGAGAATGTTTCTTTGGTGGACAGTGGGAAGGATGTCCCTGTTTTGGAGAGTGCAGAGGACATCTCTGGGATGTACAGTGCTGGAGATGTCTCTGGTGTGCATTGGAAGATGTCTCTGTTGTGCACAGTCACGAGGATGACCCCTTTGTGCACAGGAGGATGTTACTGTGGTGCACAGTAAGGAGGATGTCCATGTTTTGAACAGTGGGAAAGAACACTCCAGTGGTGGACATTGGTGAGGACAACCCTGTGGTGGACAGTGGGGATACATCCCTGTGGTGGACAGTGGGGTTTACATATCTGTGGTAGACAGAGGAAGGATGTCACTGTGGTGAACACTTTAGAGGATATCTCTGTGGTGAACAATTGGAAGGATGTCACTTTGATGGACAGTGGGAAGGACGTTTTTGTGGTAGACAATGGTGAGGACGTCCATGTGATGGACAGTGGGGAGGACATTCCTGTGGTGCACAAGAAAACATTTCTTTGGTGGATACTTGGAAGAATTTCCCTGGAGTGGAGAGCACAGAGGACATCTTTGTGATGGATGGTGGTAAGAACATTTCTTTATGTATAGAAGAATGTCCCTGTGGTGCACAGTGGAAAGGATGTTCCTGTAGTGAACAGTGGGAAGGATTTCCCCATGGTGGACATTGGAGAGGACTACCCTGTGGTAAATAGTGGTAATGATGTCCCTGTGGTTGAAAGCAGGGAGAACCTTTCTGTCATGGACATTGGGTAGGATGTCCCTCTGATGGAATGAGGGGAGGTACTCACTGAGGTGGTCATTGGGAAGGACATCCCTGTGGTATAGAGTGGTGAGTACTTCACTGTAGTGCACACTGAGGAGGACATCCCTGTGTATTACACTGTGGAGGACATCTGTGTGGTGGACTATGGGGTGGATCTCCCTGTGTTGGATGGTGGGGAGGATTCCCCTGTGGTGGAGAGTTGGGTGGATGTCCATGTAGTCAACAGTTGGAAGGACGTCCCTGTGATGGACTGTGTGAAGGACATTTCTTTGGTTTACAGTGGGAAGGACATCCGTGTTGTAGACAGTGGAGAGGACCTCACTGTGGTGGACAGTAGGAAGGATGTCCCTGTGGTGGACATTGGTGAGGACACCCCTGTGTTGGACCATGTGAAAAAATCTCTGTGGTGGACAGTTGGGTGGATGTCTTTTTGGTTGACACTGAGGAGGATGTCCCTGTGGTAGACAGTTGGAAGGTTGTCTTTCTGGTGGACAGTGGAAAGGATGTCTCTGTGGTGGACAGTGGAGAGGACATCACCGTGGTGGACAGTAAGGAGGATGTCTTGTGTTGGACAGTGGTGAGGACGTTTCTCTGGTGCAAAGGAGAAATTCACTTTGGTGGACATTGGGAATGGTGTTCCTGTCATGGAGACTGCAGAGAACATCTCTGAGGTAGACAGTGGTGAGGACATCCATGGTGTGCACAGGAGGATGTTCCTTTCTTGCACAAGGGTGAGGACATCACTGTTGAGCAAGGGAGGATGTCCATGTGGTGCACAGTGGGGAGGATGTCCTCATGGTTTACTGTGAGAAAGATGTCACTGTGGTGGACAGCTGGGAGTTACTCTCTGTGGTGGAGAGTAGAAAGGACCTCTCTGTGGTGGGCAGTGGGAAGGATGTCCCTGTTTTGGACAGTGGTAAGGACTTCTCTTTGGTGGACCATGGGGAATACACTCCTTTGGTGGACAGTTGGGAGGACGTCCTGTGGTGGACAGTGGTGAGAACGTTTCTCTGTTGCAAAGGAGAATGTTTTTTGGTGGACATTGGGAAGGTTGTCCCTGCCATGGAGTGTGCAGAGGACATCTCTGGGGTAGACAGTGGTGAGAACTTTCCTGGTGTGCACAGGAAAATGTTCCTGTGGTGCACAAAGTTGAGGACATCACTGTTGTGCACAGGAAGATGTTCCTGTGGTGCACAGTGGAGAGGATGTCCTTGTTGTGAACAGTGAGAAGGATGTCCCTGTGGTGGACAGCTGGGAGGAACTCTCTGTGGTTGACAGTAGGAAGGGCCTCCCTGTGGTGGACAGTTGTAGGACATCAATGTAGTGGACAGTTGGGAGGACATTCCTGTTTTGGACAGTGGGGAAGACGTTACTGTTGTGGACAGTGCAAAGGACGTCCATGTGATAGACAGCAGGGAGGAACTCTCCTTGGTTGACAGTTGGAAAGATGTCCCAGTGATGGACAATGATGAGGACGTTTCTGTGGTGGACAATGGAGAAGACCTTCCTGTGGTGGACAGTGTGGTGTTCATGCCTGTAATGGACAGTGGAGAGGACCTCCCTATGGTGGACAGTGAGAAGGATGTCCCTGTAGTGGAGAGTAGGGAAGATGTTTCTGTGGTGGAGAGTGGGGAGAACGTCCCTCTGGTTTACATTGGTGAGGATGTTCCTCTGGTGGACACTGGCGAGAAATTTTCTGTGGTGGTAATTAAAGAGGACATCCCTGAGGTGCAGTGGAGAGTAATTCCCTGTTTTATACCCTGAGGAGGACATCCCTGTGGCAGACAGTGGTGAGGACAACCCTTTGGTGTACAGTGGTAAGGATACCCCTGTGGTGGACTGCAGGGAGGACCTCACTTTGGTGGACAGTGGGAAGGACATATCTGTGGTGGACAATGCAAAGTATGTCCCTGTGGTGCACAGTGGTGAGGACATCCCTGTTGTGCACAGGAGGATGTCCTCGTGGTGGACAGTAAGGAGGACCACACTCTGGTGGACTGTGGGGTAGGACGTCCCTGTGGTGGACAGTGGGAAGGATGTCCATGTGGTGGACTGTTCGGAGGAACTCCTTGGGAGGGGGAGAGTTGGGAGGATGTCCCAGTGGTGGACAGTGGCTAGGACCTTTCTGTTGTGGACAGTGGGATGGACGTGCTTGTGGAGGAGAGTGGGGAGTATGTCTCTGTTGTGTACAGTGGGATGGATGTTTCTGTAGTGGACAGTTGGGAACATATTTGTGTGGTGGACAGTTAGGAAGACATCCCTGTGGTAAACAGTGGGAAGGAAGTCCTTTTTTGTGGAAAGTGAAAGGATATCCATGTGCTGGACAATGGGAAGGATGTCCCTGTTGTAGACAGTGGAGAGGTTCTCCCTGTGGTGGACAGTAAGTAGGATGTCCTTGTGGTGGACAGTGGGAAGGGTGTTTCTGTTTTGGACAACTGAGAATATGTTACTCTGGTGGACAGTGTGAAGGACGTCCCTGTGGTCGACAGCAGGGAGGACCTCCCTGTGGTGGACATTGGTAAAGATGTCCCTGTGATAGACAGTAATGAGGATGTTTCTGTTGTGGACAGCGAAAAGGACGTCCCTGTTGTGGACAGTGGTGTGCACCTCCCTGTCTTGGATATTGGGAAGGACGTCCCTTTGGTGAACAATGTAAAGCATGTTTCTGTGGTGGACAGTGGAAAGTACCTCCTCATGGTGGAAAGTAGAAAGGACTTCACAGTGGTGGACAGTGGTGAGGATGTTTCTGTGGTGGACAGTGGTGAGGAAGTTTCTATGGTACAAAGGTAAATTTCCCTTTGGTGGGCAGTGGAAAGTATATCTCTATGGTGGACAGTAAAGAGAAATACACTGTGGTGGACAGTAGGAAGAATATTTATGTGGTGGACAGTGGGAAGCAAGTCCCTGTTGTCGATATTGGGAAGGACCTCTTTGTGGTGAACAGTGGGAAGTACATCCTTCTGTTGTACAGTTGGGAGGACATCCCTGTGGTGGACAGGGGGAAGGACATCCCTGTGGTGGACAGTGAAGAAGACTTTTCTGTTTTGGACATTTGGGATGACATCCCTGTGGTGAATAGTGGGAAAGACGACGTTTCTTTTGTGGATAGTGGGGAGGATGTCCCTGTCGTGGAGAGTGCAGAGGACATCTCTGGTGGAGAGAGTGTTGCTGACATACCTGGTGTGCAAAAGAGTGGGTAGGATGTCCCAGTGGTGAACAGTAAAAAGGATGTCACTGTGGAGGACAATTTAGAGGATGTTCCTGTGGTGGACAGTGGGAAGGACGTCCCTTTCGTGGACAACAGGGAGGACTTCTCTATGGTGGACTGTATGAAGAACGTGGTTTTGGTGGTCAGGCAGGATGTCCCTGTGGTGGACAGTGCAGATGAAATTTTTGTGGTGGACAGTTGAAATGATGTCCCTGTGGTGGACAGTGGAGAGGACCTACCTGTGGTGGAGACTGGGGAGGATCTCCCTGTGTTAGAAGGTGGGTAGTACGTCCCTGTGTTGTGGACAGTGGAAAGAACATCCCTGTTGTGGACAGTGGGGAGGACGTCCCTGTGTTGGATTATGGAAAGAACATAACTTTGATGGACAGTAGAGAGGATCTCCCTCTAGTGTACAGTGGGAAGGAGGTCCCTGTGGTGGACAGTGGGAAGGACATTTATATTGTGGATTGTGGGAAGAACATCTTGGTTGTGAATATTGGGAAAGACCTCTTTGTGGTGAACTGTGGGAAGAATGTCCCTCTTGTGGACAGAGGGGAGGATGTCACTTAGGTGGACATTGGGAAAGACATCCCTGTGGTGGATAGTGGGGAGGACCTTTCTTTTGAGGACAGTAGGAAGGACATTCCTGTTGTGGACAGTGGGTAGGATGTCACTGGTTTGGACAGTGGTAAGAACATCCCTGTGGTGGACAGTAGAGAGGACCTTTCTGTGGTGAACAGTGGGAAGAAGGTCCATGTGTTGGACAGTGGTGAGGACATTTATGTTGTGGATTCTGGGAAGGACATCCATGTTTTGGACATTGGGAAGAACCTCCATGTAGTGGTCAGTGGGAATCATGTCCCTCTCATGGACAGTGGGGAGGCATACCGTGTGGTATACAGTGGGAAGGAGGTCTCTGTGGTTGACAGAGGAGAGGACAACATTTAGTGGACAGTGGGAAAATCATGCCTGTTGTGGACAGTGCAGAGGACATCATTTGGTGTACAGTGGAAAGGACATCCCTGTGGTAGACAGTAGAGAGGACTTCCCTGTCATGGACAATGAGAAGGAGGTCCCTGTGGTGGACATTGTAAGGATATATATGTTGTGGACTGTGAGAAGGTTGTCCCTGTTGTGGATATTGGGAAAGACCTCCTTGTGGTGAACAGTGGGAAGGATGTCCCACTGGTGGATAGTGGGGAGGAACTCCCTGTGGTGAACAGTGGGAAAGATGTCCCTGTGATGGAGAGAGTGGAGGTCACCACTTTTGTGGACAGTGGTAATGACATCCCTGTGGTGTATAGTAGAGTGGACCTCTCTGTGGTGAACAGTGGGAAGAAGGTCCCTGTGTTGGATAGTAGGAAGGACATTTATGTTGTGGATTGTGGAAAGGACATACATGTTCTGGACATTGGGAAGGACCTTCATGTGTTCTACAGTGGCAAGCATGTCCCTCTGATGGACCATGGGGAGGACCACCATGTGGTGGACAGTGGGAAGTACATCCCTGTGGTAGACAGAGGATAGGATATCATTGAGGTGGACATTAGGAAGTACGATCTTGTTGGAGACAGCAGGGTGTACCTTTCTGTGGTGGACCTTGGAAAGGACATTCCTGTTGTGGACAGTGCAGTGGATATCCCTGTTGTGGACAGTGGACAGGACATTTCTGTGGTGGACAGTAGAGGACTTCCCTGTGGTGGACAGGGGGAATGAGGTCCCTGTGGTGAAGAGTGAAAAGGACATCCCTGTGGTGGACAGTGGTGATTATGACACTGTGGTGAACAGAAGTAAGGATGTGCCTGTGTTGGACAGCAGGGAGGACCTCACTTTGGTGGACAGTGGGAAGGATGTCCCTGTGGTGGACCATGCAAAGTATGTCCCTGTGGTGCACAGTGGTGAGTATATTCCTGTTGTACTCAGGAAAATGTTCGTGTTGTGCAAAGTGGGTAGAATATCCCAGTGGTGAACAGAGAAAAGGATGCCACTGTGATGGTCAATTTGTAGGATGTCCCTGTGGTGGACAGTGGGAAGATTTCCCATTGGTGGACATCAGGGAGGACTTCTCTATGGTGGATCATATGAAAGACGTCCTTGTGTTCAGTGAGGAGAATGTCCCCGTGGTGGACAGTGGGGAGCATATATCTGTGGTGGACAGTTGAAAGATGTACCTTTGGTGGACAGTGGGAAGAACGTCCCATTGGTGGACAGTTGGAAGGACATCCCTGTGGTTGATATTGGGTAGGATGTCCCTGTAGAGGGCAGTGGGTAGAACGTCTCTATGGTGGACAGTGGATAGGACATCCCTGTTGTGGACAGTGGGGATGATATTTTTGTGTTGGTCACTGGGGATGACATCATTGTGGTAGACAGTGGAAAGAGCATCCCTGTTGTGGACAGTTGGGAGGACGTCACTTTGATAGACAGTAGAGAGGACCTCCCTGTCGTGGCCAGTGGGTAGTGCATTCCTGTGGTGGACAGTGGGAAGGACATTTATGTTATGGACTGTGGGAAAAACATCTCTGTTGTGGACATTGGGAAAGACCTCCTTGTGGTGAACTGTGGGAAGAATGTCCCTCTTGTGGACAGAGAGGAGGATGTCACTTAGGTGGACAGTGGGAAGGACATCCTTTTGGTGGACAGTGGGGAGGACCTTTCTGTGATGGACAGTGGTAAGGACATCCCTGTGGTAGACAGTAGAGAGGACCTTTCTGTGGTGAACAGTGGAAAGAAGGTCCATGTGTTGCACAGTGGGAAGGACATTTATGTTGTGGATTGTGGGAAGGACGTCCATGTTGTGGACATTGAGAAGGACCTCCGTGTGGAGGACTGTGGCAAGCATGTCCCTCTCGTGGACAGTGGGGAAAACACCATGTGGTGGACAGTGGGAAGGATGCCTCTGTGGTGGACATAGGAGTGTACATTATTTAGTGGACATTTGGAAGTATGTTCCTGTTGTCGACAGCACAGTGTACCTTTCTGTGGTGGACAATGGGAAGGACATGCCTGTTGTTTACAGTGTAGAGGACGTCCCTTTGGTGGACAGTGGAAAGGACATCCCTGTGGTGGACAGTAGAGAGGACTTCCATGTGGTGGACAGTGGGAAGGAAGTCCAAATGGTGGACCATAGAAAGGACATGCCTGTTGTGGACAGGGCTGAGGACATCCCTGTGGTTGATAGTGGAAAGAACATGCCTGTGGTGGACAGTAGAGAGGACTTCCATGTGGTGGACAGTGAGAAGGAGGTCCCTGTGGTGGACATTGGAAGGACATATATGTTGTGGAATGTTGAAAGGACATCCCTGTTGTGGACATTGGAAAAGACCTCCTTTTGGTGAACAGTGGGAAGGATGTCCCTCCCGTGGACATTGCAGAGGAACTCCTTGTGGTGGACAGTGGAAAAGATGCCCCTGTGGTGGAGAAAGAGGAGGTCATCACTTATGTGGACAGTTGAAAGATGTACCTTTGGTGGACAGTAGAAAAGACTTCCTTTTGATGGACAGTGGGAAGGACGTCCTTGTGGTAGACAGTGGATAGGATGTCCCTGTGGAGGGCAGTGGGTAGAAAGTCTTCATGGTGGACAGTGGGAAGGACATCCCTGTTTTGGAGAGTGGGGAGGATATTTCTGTGGTGGATTGTGGGAAGGACTTCCTTATTGTGGACAGTGGGTAGGCTGTCCCTGTGGTTGACAGTAGG
This sequence comes from Arvicanthis niloticus, assembly GCF_011762505.2. Lineage (NCBI taxonomy): Eukaryota > Metazoa > Chordata > Mammalia > Rodentia > Muridae > Arvicanthis > Arvicanthis niloticus. The sequence goes on from NC_133436.1 coordinate 27,311,456, forward strand.
ATGAATATCCCTGTTGTGGACAGTGGGAAGGACGTACCTGTGGTGGACAGTTGGGTGGACATCCCTGTGCTGAACAGTAGTTAGAACATTTCTGTGGTGCACAGGAGAATGTCTCTTTGGTGGACCTAGGAAGGATTTCCCTGTTGTGGAGAGTGCAGAGGATATCTCTGGGGTGGACAGTGGTGAGGACATCCCTGGTGTAAACTGGAAGACATTCCAGTGGTGCACAGTCATGAGGATGTCCCTGTTGTGAACAGGAGATTGTTCCTGTGGTGCAAAGTAGGAAGGATATCCCTATCATGAACAGTGGGAAAGAACACCCCAGTGGCGGACATTGGTGAGGACAACCCTGTGGTGTACAGTGGGGAAACATCCCTGTGGTGGACAGTGGGGTTTACGTCTCTGTGGTAGACAAGGGAAGGATGTCCCTGTGGTGGACAGTGGGAAGAATGACCCTGTGGTGGACTGTGGGAAGTATATCCCTATGGTGGACAGTGGGTATGATGTCCCTGTGTTGAACAGTGGGTTGGAGCTCTCTATGGTGGACAGTGGGAATGATGTCCCTGTGGTGGACAATGGGAAGAATGACCCTGTTGTGGAAAGTTGGAAGTATGTCCCAGTGATGTATAGTGGGGAGGACATCCCTTTGGTGAACAGTGGTGAGGACCATTCTGTGGTGCACTGGGGAACGTCCCTTTGGTGGACCGTGGGAAATATGTCCCTGTTTTGGAGAGTGCAGAGGAGATCTCTTGGGTGGACAGTGCTGAAGGTGTCTCTGGTGTGCACTGGAAGATGTCTCTGTGGTGCACAGTCACGAGGATGACCCTTTTGTGCACAGGAGGATGTTACTGTGGTGCACTGTAGGGAGGATGTCTATGTTTTGAACAGTGGTAAAGAACACTCCGGTGGTGGACATTGGTGAGAACAACCCTGTTGTGAACAGTGGGGTTTACATCTCTGTGGTAGACGGGGAAGGATGTCACTATGGTGGACAATTTGGAGGATGTCCCTATGGTGAACAATTGGAAGGATGTCCCTTTGATGGACAGTGGGAAGGAGTCCCTGTGGTGGACAGTGGGTTGGACCTCTCTATGGTGGACAGTGGGATGGATGTCCCTGTGGTGGACAATGGTGCAAAGGAGAACGTCCTTTGGTGGACATTGGGAATGATGTCTCTACGGTGGAGTGTGGGGAGGACATCTCTGGGGTAGACATTGGTGAGGACATCCCAGGTGTGCACAGGAATATGTTCCTGTGGTGCACAGTGGGGAGTATGTCTTTGTGGTAAACAGTGAGAAATATGTCCCTGTGGTGGACAGCTGGGAGGACCTCTCTGTGGTTGACAGTAGGTAGGACCTCCGTGAGGTGGACATTGGGTAGGACGTCCATGTGGTGGACAGTAGGAAGGACATCCCTGTTTTGGACAGTGGGAAGTATGTTACTGTTGTGGACAGTGGGAAGGACATCCCTGTTGTTGACAGCAGGGAGGACCTCTCTGTGGTTGACAGTGGGAAATATGTCCCAGTGATGGCTAGTGATGAGGACGTTTCTGTGGTGGACAGTGGATTGGATGTTTCTGTGGTGTACACTGGAGAGGACCTTCCTGTGGTGGACAGAGTGGTGGACATGCCTGTTGTGGACAGTGGAGAGGAACTCCCTGTGGTGGACAGTGGGAAGGATGTCCCTATAGTGGACAGTGGGGAAGATGTTTCTGTGGTGGAGAGTGGTGAGGATGTTCCTCTGGTGGACACTGTGGAGAAAGTTTCTGTGGTTTTAAGTAAAGGGGACATCCCTGAGGTATACAGTGGAGAGTACTTCCCTGTTTTATACAGTGAGGAGGACATCCCTGTGGTGGACAGTGGTGAGGACGACCCTGTGGTGGAGAGTGGTAAGCATGCCCCTGTGGTGGGCAGCAGTGAAGACCTCACTTTGGTGGACAGTGGGAAGGATGTTCCTGTGGTAGACAATGCAAAGTATGTCCCTGTTGTGCACAGTGGTGAGGACATCCCTGTTGTGCACAGGAGGAAGTCCTTGTGGTGGACAGTGGGGAGGACCACATTCTGGTAGACCGTGAGGTAGGAAGTCCCTGTGGTGGACAGTGGGAAGGAAGTCCATATATTGGACAGTGGGGAAAATGGCCGTGTTGTGGACATTGGGAAGGATGTCTCTTTGGTGGACAGTGGGAAGGACGTCCCTGTTGTGGACTGTTCAGAGAAAATCCTTGGGGTGGACAGTTGGGAGGATGTCCCTGTGGTGGACAGTGTGTAGGACCTTTCTGTTGTGGCCAGTTGGATGGACATCCTTTTGAAGAACAGTGGGGAGTATGTCCTTGTTTTGTACAGTGGGATGGATGTTTCTGTAGTGGACAGTTGGGACAATAGTTGTGTGGTTGACAGTTGAAATGACATTCCTGTGGTGGACAGTGGAGAGGACCTAACTGTGATGGAGATTGGGGAGGTTCTCCCTGTGGTAGACAGTGAGTAGGACATCCCTATGGTGGTAGACAGTGGGTAGTACGTACCTGTGGTGGATACTGGGGAGGACATCCCTGTGTTGGGCAGTGGAAAGAATATCTATGTTGTGGACAGTGGGGAAGATGTCCCTGTGGTGGACAGTGGAAAAGACATCACTTTGCTGAACTGTAGAGAGAACCTCCCTGTGGTGGACAGTGGGAATTAAGTCACTGAGGTGGACAGTGGGATAAACATTTATGTTGTGGACTGTGGGAAGAACATCTCTGTTGTGGACATAGGGAAAGACCTTTTTGTGGTGAAATGTGGGAAGAATGTCTGACTTGTTGAAAGAGGCGAGGATGTCACTTAGGTGGACAGTGGGAAGAACATACCTGTGGTGGACAGTGGGGAGGACCTTTCTGTGTTGAACATTGGGAAGCAGGTCTATGTGTTGTACAGTGCGGAGGACATTTATCTTTTGGACTGTGTGAAGGGCTTACATGTTTTAGACATTGGGAAGGACCTCTGTGTGTTCTACAGTGGCAAGCATGTCACTCTGGTGGACAGTGGGGAGGACCACAATGTGGTGGACATTGGGAAGGACGTCCCTGTGGTGGACAGAGGAAAGGACATCATTGAGGTGGACATTAGGAAGTATGTTCCTGTTGTGGACAGAAGGTTGTACATTTCTTTGTTGGAGAGTGGGAAAGACATGCCTTTTGTGGACAGTGTGGTGTACATCCCTGTGGTGGACAGTGGAAAGAACATCCCTGAGGTGGCCAGTAGAGAGGGCTTCCCTGTGGTGGACAGTGGGAAGGAGGTCCTTGTTTTGGAGAGTGAAAAGGACATGCCTGTGGTGAACAGTGCAAAAGACATCCCTGTGGTGGACAGTAGAGAGGACTTCCCTGTGGTGGACAGTGGCAAGTAGGTCACTGTGGTGGACATTGGAAGGACAAAAATGGTGTGGACTGTGGGAAGAATGTCCCTGTTGTGGACATTGGGAAAGACCTTTTGGTGGACAGTGGGAAGGCTAACCCTTTTGTGGATAGTGGGGAGGACGTCCCTGTGGTGGAAAGTGGGAAGGACATCCGTGTTATGGTCTGAGGGGAGGATATCACTGATGTAGACCCTGTGGTGGACAGCAGGGATGACCTTTCTGTGGTGCTCTGGAGAATGTCCCTTTGGTGGGTAGGATGTCCCTGTTTTGGACAGTACAGAGGAGATCTCTGGGGTGGACAGTGGTGAAGATGTCTCTGGTGTGCACTGGAAGATGTCCCTGTGGTGCACAGTCATGAGGATGACCCTGTTGTGGAAAGGAGGATGTTACTGTGGTGTACAGAAGTGAGGATGTCCATGTTTTGAACAGTGGGATAGAACACCCCAGTGGTGGACATTGGTGAGGACAACCATGTGGTGGACAGTGGGGTATACTTCTCTGTTGTAGACGGGGGGGAAAATGTCACTGTGGTGGACAATATGGAGGATATCCCTGTGGTGAACAATTGGAACGATGTCCCTTTGAGGGACATTGGGAAGGACGTCCTTGTGGTAGACAGTGGTGAGGACATCCATGTGATGGACAGTGGGGAGGATGTCCCTGTGGTGAAAATTGGTAAGGACATCACTCTGCTGGACATTGGTGAAGAAGACCCTGTGGTGGACAGTTTTATAAATGTCCTTGTGGTACACAGGAGGACGTTCCCGTGGTGGACAGTGGGGAAGTTGTCTGTGTTGTGGACAGTAGGAAGTATGTCCCTTTGGTAGACAGTGGGAAGGACGTCCATGTGGTGGACTGTGGGAAAGAAACTACTTGGGGTGGATAGTTGGGAGGATGTCCATGTGGTGGACACTCGGTAGGACCTTTCTGTTGTGGACAGTGAGATGGAAGTTCCTTGAGGAGGACAGTGGGGAGTATGTCCCTGTTGTGTAGAGTGGGATTGATGTTTCTCTAGTGGACAGCTGGGAACATATTTATGTGGTGGACAGTTAGGAAGATGTCCCTGCGGTAAACAGTGGGTGGGAAGTCCTTTTTGTGGACAGCAAAAGGATGTCCATGTGGTGGACAATGGGAAGGATGTCCCTGTTGTAGACAGTGGGGAGGTTGTCCCTGTGGTGGACAGTAAGTAGGACGTCTCTGTGGTGGACAGTGGGGAGGACGTTTCTTTTTAGAACAACTGAGAGGTCGTCCCTGTGGTGGACAGTGTGAAGTACATCCATGTGGTGGAGAGAGGGGAGGTCGTCACTTAGGTTGATAGTGGTAAGGTCATTCCTGTGGTGGATAGTGGAGAGGAAATCTCTGTGGTGGACAGTGGGAAGGAGGTCCCTGTGGTGGAGAGTGAAAAGGACATGCCTGTTGTGGACAGTGTGGAGGACATCACTGTGGTGAACAGTGGAAAAGACATCCCTGTGGTGGACAGTAGAGAGGACTTCCCTGTGGTGGACCATGGAAAGGACATGCCTGTTCTAGACAGGGCAGAGGTCATCCCTGTGGTTGGACAGTGGAAAGGACATACATGTGGTGGACAGTAGAGAGGACTTGTCTCTGGTGGACAGTAAGAAGGTTCATGTGGTGGACATTGGAGGACATATATATTGTGGACCGTGGGAAGGACGTCTCTGTTGTGGACATTGGGAAAGTCATCCTTGTGGGGAAGAGTGGGAAGGATGTCCTACTGGTAGACATTGGGGAGGAACTCCCTGTGGTGGACAATTGGAAGGCTGTCCCTGTGGTGGAGAGAGGGGAGGTCGTCACTTAGGTGGATAGTGATAAGGACATCCCTGTGGTGGATAGTGGAGAGGACCTCTCTGTTGTGGACAGTGGGAAGGAGGTCCCTGTGGTGCAGAGTGAAAAAGACATGCCTGTTGTGGACAGTGCAGAGGACATCCCTTTGGTGAACAGTGGAAAGGACATCCCTGTGGTGGACAGTAGAGAGGATTTCCCTATGGTGGACAGTGGGAAGAATGACCCTCTTGTGGACAATGGGGAGGACGTCCCTGTGGTGGAAAGTGGGAAGGATATCCCTGTTATGGTCTGAGGGGAGGATATCACTGAGGTTGAGAGAGGGAAAGACGTCCCTGTTTTGGACAGCGGGTAGGACCCTTCTGTTTTGAATTGTGGGAAGGACTTCCCTGTTGCAGACAGTGGGGAGGACATCCCGGTGGTGGACAGTGGGGAGGATATCACTGTGGTTGGCAGTGGGGAGGATGTTACTGTGGTGGACTGGAGAATATCCTTTTGGTGCATAGTCAGAAGGATGTCCATATGGTGGAGACTGAGGAGAACATCTCTGTGGCGGACAGTTGTTAGGATATTTCTGTTGTGACCAATGGGAAGGATGTCCCAGTTGTTTACAGTTGGAAGGACTTCACTGTGTTTGATAGTTGGGAGGACATCCATGTTGTGGATAGTTGGGAGCATGTCACTGTGGTGGAGAGTTAAGAGGATATCACTGTGGTGGACAGTGCAGATAACGGCTTTGTAGACAGGAAGAACAACGTTCCTGTGGTGCACAAGAGAATGTCTCTGTGGGGGACAGTAAGAAGGATGTCCTTGTAATGGGGAGTGCAAAGGACATCTCTGTGGTGTACAGTGGTAACAACATTTCTCTTGTGCACAGTAGAATGTCCCTGAATGGTTCAGTGGGGAGGACATCACTGTGTTGGACAGGCAGAAGGATGTTCCTGTTCTGGACAGTGGGGAGGACCTCCCTGTGGTGGACAATGTGTAGGATGTCCCTGTGGTTTACAGTGTGGAGGATATTTATGTTATGGACAGTGGTGAGGATGTCCCTGTAGTGGACATTGTTGAGGACAAGCATGTTGTGGACAGTGGCAAGGATGTCCTTGTGGAACACAGGAGGATGTCCCTGTGGTGGACAGTGGGAAGGACATCTCTTTGGTGAACAGTGGAAAGGACATCCCTGTGGTTGACAATTGGGAGTACATCTCTGTTGTGGACAGTGGAGAGGACATTTCTGTGGTGGACAGTGGGATGTACATGTTTTTTGTGGGCAGTGCTTAGGACGTCAATGTGTTGGACAGTGGAAAGGACATCCCTGTGGTGCACAGTAGAGAGGACTTCCCTGTGGTGAACAGTGGGAAGGAGCTCCCTCTGGTGGACAGTGGGAAGGACATATATGTTGTGGACAGTAGGAAGGACGTCACTGTTGTGGATATTGGTAAATACCTGTTTGTGGTGGACAGTGGGAAGGATGTGCCTCTAGTGGACAGTGGGAAGGACATCCCTGTTATGATCTGAGGAGAGGATATCACTGAGGTGGACAGTGGGAAGGATGTCCAATTGGTGGACAGCGGGGAGGACCTTTCTTGTGTGAATAGTGGGAAGGACATCCGTGTTGTAGACAGTGGTGAGGACATCCCAGTGGTGGACAGTGGGGAGGATTTCACTGTGATGGAGAGTGGGGAGGATGTTACTGTGGTGCACTGGTGAATGTCCCTGTGGTGCATAGTTCAAAGGATGTCCATATGGTAGAGAGTGCAGAGGACATCTCTGTGTTGGAGAGTGGTCAGGACATCTCTGTTGTGCACAGGAGGATGTCCCTGTGGTGCACAGTGGGGAGGATGTCTCTGTTGTATACAGTGGGAAGGACTTAGCTGTGTTTGATAGTTGGGAGGACATCCGTGTTGTGGACAGTTGGGAGGATGTCACTGTGTTGGAGAGTTGAGAGGATTTCACTGTGGTGGACATTGTGGATGTCAGCATTGTGGACAGTAAGGACAACTCTCCTGTGGTGCACAAGAGAATGCCTCTTCGGTGGACAGTGAGAAGGATGTCCTTGTAATGTGTAGTGCAGAAGACATCTCTGGGGTGGACAGTGGTAAGAACTTCCCTGTTGTGCACAGAAGGATGTCCCTGTGGTGTACAGTGAGAAGGACATCAATGTTGTAGACAGTAAAGAGGACTTCCCTGTGGTGGACCATTGAAATGACTTCCTTGTGTTCAACAGTGGGAAGGATGTCCCTTTGGAGGACAGTGGGGAGGACATCACTGTGGTTGACAGGAAGAAGGATGTTTCTGTGGTGGACAGAGGGAGGACCTCCCTGTGGTGGATAGCGGGTAGGATGTCCCTGTGGTTTGCAGAGTGGAGGATATTCGTGTGGTGGATGGTGGTGAGGACTTCCCTGTAGTGCATATTGTTGAGGACAACCATGTTGTGGACTGTGGTAAGGATGTCCTTGGAGTACACAGGAGTATGTCCCTGTGGTGGACAGTGGGAAGGACATCTGTTTGGTGGACTGTGGAAAGGACGCCCCTGTAGTTGACAGTTGGGAGGACCTCCCTGTGGTGGACAATGGGGAGGATATTTCTGTTGTGGACAGTGGGATGGACGTCTCTGTGGTGGAATGTGGGGAGGACATCCCTTTTGTGGACAGTGGGGAGGACGTTTCTGTGATGGAAAGTGGGAAGAATGTCCCTGTGGTGGACAGTAGGGAAGACATCTCTCTGGTCTACAGTGGGAAAGACATCTCTGTTGTGGACAGTGGAAAGAATATTCGTGTGGTGCACATTTGTGAGGACGTCCCTGTTGTGCATAGGAGGATGTCCCTGTGGTGCAAAGTGAAATGGATGTTTCTTTGGTGGAGAGTAGGAAAGACGTCCATGTGGTGGATTGTGGGGCGGTCCACTCTGTGGTGAACATTGGGGAGGATGTCACTGTGGTGTACAGTGGAAAGTATGTCCCTGTGGTGCACATTGGTCAGGATGTCCCTGTTGTGCACATGAGGTCGTCCCTGTTGTGAACAGGAGATTGTTCCTGTGGTGCACAGTAGGGAGGATGTCCCTGTCTTGAACAGTGGGAAAGAACGCCCCAGTGGTGGAAATTGATGAGGACAACCCTGTGGTGGAGAGTGGGGAAACATCCATGTGGTGGACAGTGTGGTTTACGTCTCTGTAGTAGAAGAGTGATGGATGTCACAGTGGTGGACAATTTGGAGAATGTCCCGGTGGTGGACAATGGGAAGTACGTCCATTTGATGGACAGAGGAAAAGACATCACTGTGGTAGACAGTGGTGTGGACGTCCATGTGATAGACAGTAGGGAGGATGTCCTAGTGGTGGCCAGTTGAAAGAATGTCCTTGTGGTGGACTGTGGGAAGGACATCCCTTTGGTTGAGAGTGGGTATGATGTCACTGTGGTGGACAGTGTGTTGGACCACTCTATAGTGGACAGTGGGAAGGATGTCCCTGTTTTGGAGAGTGCTTAAGACATCTCTGGGGTGGACAGTGGTGATGATGTCTCTGGTGTGCACTGGAAGATGTCCCTGTGGTGCACAGTCATGAGGATGACCCTGTTGTGCACAGAAAGGATGTTACTGTGGTGCACAGTAGGGGGGATGTCCATGTTTTGAACAGTGGGAATGAACATCCCAGTGGTGGACATTGGTGAGGAAAACCCTGTGGTGGACAGTGGAGAAACATCCCTGTTGTGGACAGTGTGGTTTACGTCTCTGTGGTAGACTGGGGAAGGATGTCACTGTGGTGGACAATTTGAAGGATGTCCCTGTGGTGAACAATTGGAAGGATGTCCATGTGATGGACAGTGGGAAGAATGTCCATGTGGTGGACAGTTGAAAGAAAGTGCCTGTGGTGGATTTTGGGAAGGACATCACTTTGGTGGACAGTGGGAAGAACATCACTGTTTTGGACAGTGGGAAGGATGTCCCTGTGGTGGACAGTGGGAAGTTTGTCCCTGTTTTGGACAGTGGGCTGGACATCCCTGTCGTGAACAGTGGTGAGAACATTTCTGTGGTGCACAGGAGAATGTCTCTTTGTTATACCTTAGGAAGGATTTCCCTGATGTGGATAGTGCAGAGTATATCTCTGGGGTAGACAGTGGTGAGGACGTCTATGGTGTGCACCAGAAGATGTCCCTGTGTTGCACATTCCTGAGGACATCTCTGTTGTGCACAGGAGGATGTCCCTGTGGTGCACAGTTGGGAGTATGTCCCTGTTGTTTACAGTGGTTAAGGACGTCCCCGTGTTTGACAGTGGGGAGGAAATCCCTGAGGTGGACTGTGGGAAGTACGTATCTGTGGTGGACATTGGCGAGAGAAATTCACTGTGGTGGACATTGGGGATGATGGCCTTGTGGACACTGGGGAGGACATCCCTGTGGTGGAGAGTGGAAAGAACATCCCTGTTGTGGACAGTTGGGAGGACGTCCCTCTGGTGAAAAGTGAAAAGGACATCACAGTGGTGGACAGTGGTGAGAAGTTTCTGTAGTGGACAAAGGTGAGGAAGTTTCTCTGGTGCAAAGGGAAATGTCCCTTTGGTGGACAGTGGAAAGTACATCTCTGTGGTGGACAGTAGAGAGAAACACACTGGGACGGACAGTGGGGAGAACATTTATGTTGTGGACAGTGGTAAGGAAGTCCCTGTTATCTATATTGGGACAGACCTACTTGTGGTAAACAGTGGGAAGGATATACCTATGGTGGACAGTGGGGAGCACATCCCTGTGGTGGACAGATGGAAGGAAATCTCTGGGGATGACAATGGTGAAGATGTCACTGTTGTGCACTGGAAGATGTGTCTGTGGTGCACAGTCATGAGGACGGCCCTGTTGTGCACGGGAGGATGTCCCTGTGGTGCAGACTGGAAAGGATGTTCCTGTTTTGAACAATGGGTAAGAACACCCCTGTGGGGAACATTGGTGAGGATGCCCCTGTTGTGGACAGTGGGGACACATCTCTGTGGTGGACATTGGGGTGGACGTCTTTGTGGTTGATGGGGGAAAGATATCCCAGTGGTGAAGAGTGCTGAGGACAACTCTGTTTTGGACATTGGTGAGAACATCTCTGTGGTGGACATTGGGCAGGATGTCCCTGTGGCTGACAGAGTGTAAGATGTTCCCATGGTGGGAAGTGGGGAGGTGGTTTCTGTGGTGGACTGAAGGAAGGTTGTCCTTGTGGTGGAGAGTGAGGAGGACATCCCTGTGGTGGACAGTGGAAAGGACATCACTGTGGTTGACAGTAGATAGGACCTCCCTGTAGTAGACAGTGGGAAGGATTTCCCTGTTGTGGAGAATGAGAAGGACGTGTATGTGGTGGACAGTAAAAAGAATGTCCCTTTGGTGGAATTGGGAAGGACCTCCTTGTGGTGAACAGTGGGAAGGATATCCCTCTGGTGGACAGTGGGAAGGACATCTCTGTGGTGGACCTTGAAGAGGAACTCTCTGTGTTGGACAGTTGGGATGAAATTCCTGTGGTGGACCGTGGGAAGGATGTCTTTTTCTTGAGAGCGGGGAGGACATCCTTGTGGTGGACAGGTAGAAGGATGTCCCTGTGCTGGACCGTGATGAGGACTTCCCTATGGTGGTCAGTGGTGAAGACGTCTGTGGTGCACAGGAAAACATTATTTTGTGGACCGTGGGAAGGATGCCCCTGTTTTGGAGAGTGCAGAGGACAAATATGGGGTGGACAGTGGTGAGGACGTCTATGGTGTGCACTGGAGGATGTCCCTGTGGTGCACATTCGTGAGGAAGTCTCTGTTGTGCACAGTAGGATGTCCCTCTGGTGTACAGTAGGAAGGACGTCCATGTGTTTGACAGGGGGGAGGAAATCCTTGTGGTGGACTGTGGGAAGGATGTCTCTGTGGTAGACATTGGTGAGAGAATTTCACTTTGATGGACTGTGGGGATGATGGCCATGTTGACAGTGGGGAAGACACACCTGTGGTGCACAAGTAAACGTGTCTTTGGTAGACTTTGGGAAGGATTTCCATGGAGTGGAGACTGCAGAGGACATCTCTGCGATGGACAGTGGTAAGAACATTTCTGTTATGCTCAGAAGAATGTCCCTGTGGTGCACAGTGTAAAGGATGTTCCTGTGATGAACAGTGGGAAGGAATTTCCTATAGTGAACATTGGTGAGGACGAACCTGTGGTAAATAGTGGTAAGGATGTTTCTGTGGTGGACAGGGAGAACCTTTCTGTGGTGGACAGTCGGTAGGATGTCCCTGTGATGGAAAGAGGGGAAGTAGTCACTGAGGTGGTCAGTGGGAAGGACATCCCTGTGGTATAGAGTGGTGAGTATTTCACTGTAGTGTACACTGAGCAGGACATTCCTGTGGATTACACTGTGGGGGACATCCGTGTAGTGGACTATGGGGAGGACCTTCCTGTGGTGGAAGGTGGGGAGGACCTCCCTGTGGTGGACAGTGGGGTGGATGTCCATGTAGTCGAGAGTTGGAAGGACGTCCCTGTGGTGGACTGTGGGTAGGACATTTCTTTGGCTTACAGCGGGAAATCATCCATGTTGTGGACAGTGGGGAGGACCTCCCTGTGGTGGACAGTAGGAAGGATGTCCCTGTGGTGGACATTGGTGAGGACACCCCTGTTAGACCACGTGGAAAACATCCCTGTGGTGGACAGTGGCATGGACGTCACTTTGGTTGACACTGGGGAGGATGTACCTGTGGTAGACAGTTGGAAGGACGTCTTTCTGGTGGACAGTGGGAAGGGCGTCCCTGTTCTGGACAGTAGATAGGAATTCTTTTTGGTGGACAGTGGGGAGTAAGTCCCTGTCGTGGACAGTTGGGAGGATGTCTTGTGGTGGACAGTGGTGAAGACGTTACTATGGTTCAAAGGAGAACGTCCCATTGGTGGACATTGGGAATGATGTCCCTGTTGTAGAGAGTGTGGAGAACATCTCTGAGGTAGACAGTGGTGAGGATATCCATGGTGTGCACATGAGGATGTTCCTGTGGTGCACAAGGGTGAGGAAATCACTGTTGTTCACGGGAGAATGTCCCCGTGGTGCAGAGTGGGGAGGATGTCCTTGTGGTGAACAGTGAGAAGGATGTCCCTGTGATGGTCAGATGGGAGGACCCTTCTGTGTTTGACAGTAGGAAGAACCTCCCTGTGGTGGACAGTGGGTTGGACGTCCATGTGGTGGACAGTGGGGAGGACATCCCTGTTTTTGACAGTGGGGAGGATGTTAATGTTGTGGATAGTGGGAAGGACGTCCCTGTAGTGGACAGTGGGGAGGAACTCTCTGTGGTTGACAGTTTGAATAATGTTCCAGTGATGGACAGTGATGAGGACATTTCTGTGGTGGACTGTGGATTAGATGTTTTTGTGGTGGACAATGGAGAGGACCTGCCTGTGGTGGAGAGTGTGGTGGACATGCCTGTGGTAGACAGTGGAGAGGACTTTTCTGTGGTAAAACAGTGGGAAGGACGTCCCTGTAGTTGACAGGGGGAAGATGTTTCTGTGGTGGAGAGTGGGTAGGACATCCCTCTGGTGGACAGTGTTGAGGATGTTCCTCTGCTGGACACTCGGGAGAAAGGATCTGTGGTGGAAAGTAAAGAGGACATTCTTGAGGTGTAAAGTGGTGAGTACTTCTTTCTTTTATACAGTGAGGAGGAAATCACTGTGGTGGACAGCAGGGAGGACCTCAATTTGGTGGACAGTGGAAAGGACGTCCTTGTGGTAAACAAAGAAAGTATGTCCCTGTGGTGCACAGTGCTTATGACATACGTGTTGTGCACAGAAGGATGTCCTTGTGGTGGACAGTGAGAAGGACCACACTCTGGTGGACTGTGGGGTAGGATGTCCCTGTGGTGCACAGTGGGAAGAACATGCATGAGGTGGACAGTGGGGAAGATGTCCATGTTGTGGACAGTGGGAAGGATGTCTTTTTGGTGGACAGTGGAAAGGACATTCCTGTATTGGACTGTGGGGAGGAACTCCTTGGGGTGGAGGGTTGGGAGGATGTGTCTGTGGTGGACAGTGTGTTGGAACTTCCTGTTGTGGACAGTTGGATGGACATCCTTGTGGAAGACATGAGGAATACGTCCCTGTTGTGTACATTGGGATGGATGTTTCTGTAGTGGAGAGTTGAGAACATATTTTTGTGGTGGACAGTTAGGAAGACATCCCTGTGGTAAACAGTGGGAAGGAAGTCCTTTTTGTGGACAGTGATAGGATGTCCATGTGGTGGACAATGGGAAGGACGTCCCTGTTGTAGACAGTGGGGAGGTTCTCCCAGTGGTGGACAGTAAGTAGGACGTTCCTGTGGTGGACAGTGGGGAGAACGTTTCTGTTTTGGACAAATAAGAGGATGTTACTGTGGTGGACAGTGTGAAGGACGTCCCTGTGGTGGACAGCAGTGAGGACCTCTCTCTGGTGGACATTGGTAAAGATGTCCCTGTGATAGACAGTGATGAGGTTGTTTCTGTGGTGGACAGTGGAGAGGACCTCCTCATGGTGGAAAGTGGAAAGGACGTCACAGTTGTGGACAGAGGTGAGGATGTTTCTGTGGTGGACAGTGGTGAGGAAGTTTCTCTGGTGCAAAAGAAAACATCCCTTTGGTGGACAGTTGAAAATACATCTCTGTGATGGACAGTAGAGAAAACACACTGTGGTATACAGTGGGAAGAACATTTATGTTGTAGACAGTGGGAAGGAAGTCCCTGTTCTTGATATTGGGAAGGACCTTTTTGTGGTGAACAGTGGGAAGGATATCCCTCTGGTGGACATTGGGGAGGATATTCCTGTGGTGTAAAGGGGGAAGGACATCCCTGTGGTGTACAGTGAAGAGGAATTTTCTGTGTTGGACATTTGGTATGACATCCCTGTGGTGAATAGTGGGAAAGATATTTCTTTGGTGGATAGTTGGGTGCACGTCCCTGTCGTTGAGAGTGCAGAGGACATCTCTGGGGTGGAGAGTGTTGCTGACATCCCTGGTGTGCAAAGGAGGATGTCCCTGTGGTACACAGTGGTGAGGATATCCCTGTTGTGCACAGGAAAATGTCCCTGTTGTGCAAAGTTGGTAGGATGTCCAAGTGGTGAACAGTGAAAAGGATGTCACTGTGGTGGACAATTTGGAGGATGTCCCTGTGGTGTACAGTGGGAAAGACATCCCTTTGGTGGACAACAGGGAGGACTTCTCTATAGTGGTCTGTATGAAGGACGTCCTTGTGTTGGACATTTGGGAGGATGTCCCTGTGGTAGATAGTGGGGAGGATGTCTCTGTGGTGGACAGTTGAAAGATGTACCTTTGGAAGACAGTGGGAAGAACGTTTTTTTGGTGGACAGTGGGAAGGACTTCCCTGTGGAAGACAGTGGGTAAGATGTCCCTGTGGAGGGCAGTGGGAAAAACATCTCTGTGGTGGACAGTGGGAAGGACATCCCAGTTGTTGACAGTGGGGAGAATATTTCTGTGGTGGACATTTGAAATGACAACACTGTTGTGGACAGTGGAGAGGATGTACCTGTGGTGAAGATTGGGGAGGACTTCCCTGTGGTAGACAGTGGGAAGGACATTTCTTTGGTGAACAGTGGAAAGGACGTCCCTGTGGTTTACAGTTGGAAGCACCTCCCTGTGTTGGACAGTGGAGAGGATGTTTCTGTGGTGGAGAATGGGATGTACATGTTTGTTGTGGACAGTGGGAGGACATCAGTGTGGTGGACAGTGGAAAGGACTTTTCTGTGGTGGACAGTAGAGAGGACATCCCTGTGGTGGACAGTGGGAAGAAGGTCACTGTGGTGGACAGTGGGAAAAACATCTTTGTGGTGGACAGTGGGAAGGGTGTGCCTCTGGTGGACAGTGGGGAGGACCTCCTTGTGGTGGACAGTGTGTATGATGTCCCTGTGGTTTACAGTGTGGAGGATATTCATGTGGTGGACAGCGGTGAGGACTTCCCTGTAGTACATATTGTTGAAGACAACCATGTTGTGGACAGTGGTAAGGATGTCCTTGTAGTACAAAGGAGGATGTCCCTGTGGTGGACAGTGGGAAGAACATCTGTTTGGTGGACCATGGAAAGGACATCCCTGTGGTGGACAGTTGGGGGGACCTCCCTGTGGTGGACTGTCCAGAGGACATTTCTGTTGTGTACAATGGGATGGACGTCTCTGTGGCAGAATGTGGGGAGGACATCCCTTTGATGGACAGTGGGGAGGACTTCTCTCTGATGGACAGTCAGGAGGAAATCCCTGTGGTGGACAGTTGAGTGGACCTCCCTGCTGTGGACACTGTGTAGAACGTCCCTGTAGTGGAAAGTGGGGAGGATATCCCTGTGCTAAACTGTGGGAATAATGTCCTTTTTGTGAACAGTAGAAGGATGTCCATGTTGTGAACAAGGGGAGTATGTCCCTATGGTGGACAGTGGGGAGGACCACCCTGTGGTGGACATGGGTATGATGTCTCTGTGGTGAGGAGTGGGGAGTTCATCCCTTTTAAAGTGGGGAGGACATCCTTGTGATGGACAGTGGGGATGACATCTCTGTGGTGGACAGTGGGAAGAATGTCCCTGTGGTGTACAGTGGAAAGGACCTCTCTGTTGTGTACAATGGGAAGGACATCTCTCAGGTGGACAGTGAAGAGGATGTACTTGTGGTGGACAATGGAAAGGACATTTTAGTGTGGGCAGTGGGAAGACTGTCCCAGTGGTGGAGAGCAGGGAGGACCTCTCTGTTGTGGACAGTGCAAAGGACATCCATGTTGTGGACAGTAAAAGGATGTCACTTTTGTGCACATTGGGGAAGATGTCCCACTGGTGAACATTAGGAAGGACATCAATGTGGAGTACAGTGGTGAGGATGACCCTGTGGTGGACAGTGATAAGGATGCTCCTGTGGTGGACAGCAGGGAGGAACTCACTTTGGTGGACAATGGGAATGATGTCACTGTGGTGGACAATGTAAAGTATGTCCCTGTGGTGCACAGTGCTGAGGACATCCCTCTTGTTCACAGGAGTATGTCCTTGTGGTGGACAATTGGGAGGACCACACTCTGGTGGACTGTGGGGTATGATGTCCCTGTGGGGGACAGTGGAAAGGACGTCCATGTGGTGGGCAGTGTGGAAGATGTCTGTGTTGTGGACAGTGGGAAGGATGTCCCTTTTTTGGACAGTGTGAAGGATGTCCCTGTGGTGGACTGTGGGGAAGAAACAACTTGGGGTGGACAGTTAAGAGGATGTCCCTTTGGTGGACAGTGGGTACGACCTTTCTGTTGTGGACAGTTGGATGGACATCCTTGTGGAGGCCAGTGGGGAGTATGTCCCTGTTGTGTACATTGGGATTGGTGTTTCTGTAGTGGACAGTAGGGAACACATTTGTGTGGTAGACAGTTAGGAAGACATCCCTGTGGTAAACAGTGGGAAGGAAGTCCTTTTTGCGGACAGTGAAAGGATGTCCATGTGGTGGACAATGGGAAGGACGTCCCTGTTTTAGACAGTGGAGAGGTTCTCCCTGTGGTGGACAATAAGTAGGACATCCCTGTGGTGGACTGTGGGGAGGACGTTTCTGTTTTGGACAAATGAGAGGATGTTACTGTGGTGGACAGTGTGAAGGATGTCCCTGTGGTGGACAGCAGCGAGGACCTCTCTGTGGTGTACAGTGGTAAAGATGTCCCTGTAATAGAGAGTGATGAAGATGTTTCTGTGGTGGACAGTGGAAAGGACATCCCTTTTGGGTACAGTGGTGAGGACCTCCCTTTCTTGCATATTGAAAAGAACATCCTTGTGGTGAACAGTGGAAAGGATGTTTCTGTGGTGGACAGTGGAGACGATCTCCTCATGGTGGAAAGTGGAAAGGACATCACAGTGGTGGACAGTGGTGGGGATGTTTTCATGGTGGGGAGTGGTGAGGAAGTTTCTCTGGTGCAAAAGAAAACGTCCCATTGGTGGACAGTGGAATGTACATCTCTGTGGTGGACAGTAGAGAGAAACACATTGTCGTGAACAGTGGGAAGTACATTTATATTGTGGACAGTGGGAAGGAAGTCCTTGTTGTTGATATTGGGAAGGACCTCCTTGTGTTGAACATTGGGAAGGATATCCCTCTGGTGGACAGTGGGGAGGACATCCATGTGGGGTACAGGGGTAAGAACATCCCTGTTGTGGACAGTGAAGAGGACTTTTCTGTGTTGGACATTTGGGATGACATTCCTGTGGTGAATAGTGGGAAAGACGTTTCTTTGGTGGATAGTTGAGAGGATGTCCTTGTCGTGGAGAGTGCAGTGGACATCTCTGGGCTGCAAAGTGTTGCTGACATCCCAGGTGTGCAAAGGAGGGTGTCCCTGTGGAGCACAGTGTTGAGGATATCCCTGTTGTGCACAGGAAAATGTCCCTGTTGTGCAAAGTGGGTAGGATGTCCCAGTGTTGAGCAGTGTGAAGGACGTCACTGTCGAGGACAATTTGTAGGATGTCCCTGTGGTGGACAGTGGGAAGAACATCCCTTTGGTGGACAACAGGGAGGACTTCTCTATGGTGGACTTTATGAAGGACGTCCTTGTGATGGTCATTGGGGAGGATGTCTCTGTGGTGGACAGTGGGGAGGATGTCTCTGTGGTGGACAGTTGAAAGATGTACCTTTGGAAGACAGTGGGAAGAACGTTTTTTTGGTGGACAGTGGGAAGAACATCCCTGTAATAGACACTGGGTAAGATGTGCCTGTGGAGGCCAGTGGGAAGAACGTCTCTGTGGTGGACAGTGGGAAGGACATTCCTGTAATAGACAGTGGGTAAGATGTCCCTGTGGAGGCCAGTGGGAAGAACGTCTCTGTGGTGGACAGTGGGAAGGACATTCCTGTAATAGACAGTGGGTAATATGTCCCTGTGGAGGCCAGTGGGAAGACCGTCTCTGTGGTGGACAGTGGGAAGAACATCCCTGTTGTTTACAGTGGGGAGAATATTTCTGTAGTAGACAGTTGAAATGACAACCCTGTGGTGGACAGTGGAGAGGACCTACCTGTGGTAGAGATTGGGGAGGATCTCCCTGTGGTAGACTGTGGGTAGGCTGTCCCTGTGGTGGACAGTGGGTAGTATGTTCCAGTGGTGGACACAGGAGAGGATGTCCCTGTGATGGGCAGTGGAAAGAACATCCCAGTTCTGGACAGTGGAAGGACGTCCTTGTGTTGGAGAGTGGAAATTACATCACTTTGATGGACAGTAGAGAGGACCTCCCTGTGGTTGACAGTGGGAAGGAGGTCCCTGTTGTGGACAGTGGAAAGGACATTTATGTTGTGGACTGTGGGAAGAAAATCTCTGTTGTGGACATTGGGAAAGACCTCCTTGTGGTGAACTGTGGGAAGAATGTCCCTTTTGTGGACAGAGGGGAGGATGTAACTTAGGTAAACAGTGGGAAGGACATCCCTGTGGTGGACAGTGGGGAGGACCTTTCTGTGGTGGACAGTGGAAATGACATCCCTGTTGCGGACAGTGAGGATGATGTCACTGGTTTTGGTCAGAGATAAGGACAGCCCTGAGGTGGACAGTAGTGAGGACCTTTCTGTGGTGAACAGTGTGAATAAGGTCCATGTGTTGGACAGTGGGGAGGACATTTATTTTGTGGATTGTGGGAAGGACGTCCATGTTGAGGACATTGGGAAAGACCTCTGTGTGGTGGACAGTGGGAAGCATGTCCCTCTCGTGGACAGTGGGGAGAAACACCATGTGGTGGACTGTGGGAAGGACATCTCTGTGGTGGACATAGGAGAGGACATCATTTAGTGGACATTGAGAAGTACGTTCCTGTTGTGGACAGCAGGTTCTACCTTTCTGTGTTTGACAGTGGGAAGGACATGCCTGTTGTGGACAGTGTGGAGGACATCCCTTTGGTGGACCGTGGAAAGGACATCCCTGTGGTGGACAATAGAGAGTACTTCCTTGTGCTGGACAGCGGGAAGGAGGTCCCTGTGGTGGACCATTGAAAGGACATGCCTGTTGTTTACAGGGCAGAGTACATCATTGTAGTGAACAGTGGAAAGGACATACCTGTGGTGGACAGTAGAGAGGACTTCCCTGTGGTGAACAGTGAGAAGGAGGTCCCTGTTGTGGACATTGGAAGGACATATATGTTGTGGACTCTGGGAAGGACGTCCCTGTTGTGGACATTGGGAAAGACCTCCTTGTGGTGAACAGTAAGAAGTATGTCCTCTGGTGGATATTGAGGAGGAACTCCTTGTGGTGGACAGTGGGAAAGATGTCCCTGTGGTGGAGAGAGGGGAGGTCATCACATAGGTCGACAATGGTAAGGAGATCCTGTGATGGATAGTAGAGAGGACCTCTCTGTGGTGAACAGTGGGAAGAAGGTCCCTGTGGAGGAGAGTTGGAAAGACATTTATGTTGTGGATTGTGGGAAGGACGTACATGTTGTGGACATTTTGAAGAACTTTCGTGTGTTCTACACTGGCAAGTGTGTCCCTCTAGTGTACAGTGAGGTGGACCACCATGTGGTGGACTGTGGGAAGGACATTCCTGTGGTAGACAGAAAAAGCACATCATTGAGGTGGATATTAGGAAGTATGTTCCTGTTGTGGAAAGCAGGGTGTACCTTTCTGTGGTTGACAGTGGAAAGGACATGACTTTTGTGGACAGTGTGGTGGACATCCCTGTGGTGGACAGTGGAAAGGACATCCCTGTGGTTGACAGTAGAGAGGACTTCCCTGTGGTGGACAGGAAGAAGGATGTCCCTATGTTGAACAGTGTGGAGGACATCCCCGTGGTGGACAATGGTGATAAGGTTTCTGTGATGCACAGAAAAATGTTATTTTGGTGGACCGAGGGAAGGATATCCCTGTTTTGGAGAGTGCAGAGGACATCTCTGGGGTGAACAGTGGTGAGGACATCTATGGGATGCACCGGAAGATGTCCCTGTGGTGCACGTTAGTGAGGACGTCTCTCTTGTGCACAGGAGGATGTCCCTGTGGAGCACAGTGGGGAGGATGTCCCTGTGGTTTACAATGGGAAGGACGTCCCTGTGTTTGACAGTTGAGAGGAAATCCCTGTGGTGGACTGTGGGAAAGATGTCTCTGTGGTGGACATTGGTGAGAGAATTTCACTGTGGTGGACAGTTGGGATGGTGGCCTTGTGGACAGTGAGGAGGTCGATCCTGTGGTGCACAAGAAAACGTCTCTTTGGTGGACAGTGGGAAGGATTTCCCTGGAGTAGAGAGTGCAGAGTACACCTCTGTGATGGACAGTCATAAGAACATTTCTGTTATGCACAGCATAATGTCCTTGTGGTGCACAGTGGAAAAGATATTCCTGTGGTGAACAGTGGGAAGGATTTCCCTGTGGTGGACATTGGTGAGGATGACCCTGTAGTAAATAGTGGTAAGAATGTTCTTGTGGTGGACAGCAGGGAGAACCTTTCTGTGGTGGACAGTGGGTAGGATGTCCCTGTGATGGAAAGAGGGGAAGTAGTCACTGAGGTGGTCAGTGGGAAGGACATCCCTGTGGTATAGACTGGTGAGTACTTCACTGTAGTGCACACTGAGCAGGACATTCCTGTGGATTACACGATGGAGGACATCCTTGTGGGGTACAATGGGGAGGACCTCCCTGTGGTGGAGGTTGGGGAGGACTTCCCTGTGGTGGACAGTGGGGGAGGACCTCCCTGTGTTGGACAGTAGGAAGGATGTCCGTGTGGTGGACATTGGTAAGGATGCCGCTGTGTTGCACTGTACAAAAATATCCCTGTGGTGTACAGTGGGGTGGATGTCACTTTGGTTGACACTGGGGAGGATGTCTCTGTGGTAGACAGTTGGAAGGACATCTTTCTGGTGGATAGTGGGAAGGACGTCCCTGTGGTGGATAGTTGGAATGACATCCCTGTTGTTGACAGAGGAGAGGAGTTCCCTTTGGTGGACATTGAGGAGGACGTCTTTTGGTGGACAGTGGTAAGGACGTTTCTCTGGTACAAAGGAGAACGTCCCTTTGGTGGACATTGTGAATGATGTCCCTGTCTTGGAGAGTGCAGAGAACATCTCTGAGGTAGACAGTGGTGAGGACATCCATGGTGTGCACAGGAGGATATTCCTGTGGTGCACAAGGGTGAGGACATCCCTGTTGTGCATGGGAGGATGTCATTGTGGTGCACACTGAGAAGGACGTCCCTGTGGTGGACAGCATGGAGGAACTCTCTGTGGTGGACAGTGGGAAGGACCTCCCGGTGGTAGACATTGCGAAGGACGTCCCTGTTGTGGACAGTGGAAAAGACTTCTCTTTGATGGACAGTGGGGAAAACGTTCCTTTGGTGGACAGTGGGGAGGATGTCCTGTGGTGGAGAGTGGTAAGGATGCCCTTGTGGTAGATAGCAGGGAGGAATTCAGATTGGTGGACAGTGGGAAGGACATCTCTGTGGTGTACAATGCAAAGTATGTCCCTGTGGTGCACATTGGTGAGGACATCCCTGTTGTGCACAGGAGGATGTCTTGTTGTGTACAGTGGGGAGGGCAACACTCTTGTTTTCTGTGGGGTAGTACATCCCTGTGGTGGACAGTGGGAAGGACATCCATCTGGTGGACAGTGGGGAAGATGCCCGTGTTGTAGACAGTGGGAAGGATGTCCCTTGGGTCGACAGTGGGAAGGACGTCTTTGTGATAAACTGGGGGAGGAATCCCTTGGGGTGAACACTTGAGAAGATGTCCCTGTGGTGGACAATGGGTAGGAACTTTCTGTTGTGGACAGTTGGATGGACATACTTGTGGAGGCCAGTGGGGAGTATGTCCCTGTTGTGTACATTGGGATTGATGTTTCTGTAGTGGACAGTAGGGAACACATTTGTGTGGTGGACAGTTAGGAAGACGTCCCTGTGGTAAACAGTGGGAAGGAAGTCCTTTTTGCAGACAGTGAAAGGATGTCCATGTGGTGGACAATGGGAAGGACAGCCCTGTTGTAAACAGTGGGGAGGTTCTCCATGTGGTGGACAGTAAGTAGGATGTCCCTGTGGTGGACAGTGGAGAGGACCTCATCATGGTGGAATGTGGAAAGGACATCAGTGTGGTGGACAGTGGTGAGGACATTTCTGTGTTGGACAGTAGTGAGGAGGTTTCTCTGGTGCAAAAGAAAAGGTCCCTTTGGTGGACAGTGGAAAGTACATCTCTATGGTGGACAGTAGAGAGAAACACACTGTGTTGGACAGTGGTAAGAACATTTATGTTGTGGACAGTGGGAAGGAAGATTTTGTTGTTCATATTGGGAAGGACCTCCTTGTGGTGAACAGTGGATAGGATATCCCTCTGGTGGACAGTTGGGAGGACATCCCTGTGGTGGACAGTGAAAAGGACTTTTCTGTGTTGAACATTTGAAATGACATCCCTGTGATGAATAGTGGGAAAGATGTTTCTTTGGTGGATAGTGGGGAGGATGTTTCTATCGTGGAGAGTGCAGAGGACATCTCTGGGGTGAAGAGTGTTGCTGACATCCCTGGTGTGCAAAGTCGGATGTCCCTGAGTCCACTGTGGTGAGGATATCCCTGTTGTGCACAGGAAAATGTCCCTGTTGTGCAACATGTATAGGATGTCCCAGTGGTGAACAGTGAAAAAGCTGTCACTCTGGTGGACAATTTGGAGGATGTCCCTGTTGTAGACAGTGGGAAGGAAGTCCCTTTGGTGGATAACAGAGAGGACTTCTCTATTGTGGACTGTATGAAGGATGTCCTTGTGGTGGTCAGTGGGGAGGATGTTGCTTTGGTGGACAGTGGGGAGAAAATTTCTGTGGCGGACAGTTGAAATGATGTCCCTGTGGTGGACAGTGGAGAGGACCTACCTGTGGTGGAGGTTGGGGAGGACCTCCCTGTAGAAGAGAGTAGGTAGGACATACCTGTGGAGGACAATGGGTAGTACGTTCCTGAGGTGGACACTGGGGAATACGTCCCTGTGGTGGACAGTGGTAAGAACATCCCTGTTGTGGACAGTGTGGAGGACGCCACTGTGGTGGACAGTGGAAAGGACATCACTTTGATGGACAGTAGAGAAGACCTTCCGGTGGTGGACAGTTTCAATGAGGTAGCTGTGGTGCACAGTGGGAAGGACATTTATGTTGTTGATTGTTAGAAGAACATCTCTGTTGTGGACATTGGAAAAGACCTCCTTGTGGTGAACTGTGGGAAGAATGTCACTCTTGTGGACAGAGGGGAGAACATCACTTAGGTGGACAGTGAGAAGGACATCACTGTGGTGGACAGTGGGGAGGACCTTTCTGTGGTGGACAGTGGGAAGGACGTCCCTGTGGTGGACAGTAGAGAAGACCTTTCTGTGGTAAACTGTGGGAAGAAGGTCCATGAGTTGGACAGTGGGGAGGACATTTATGTTGTGGATTTTGGCAAGGACGTCCATGTTGTGGACATTGGGAAAGACCTCCGTGTGGTGGACAGTGGGGTTTATGTCTCTGAGTTAGATGAGGGAAGGATGTTACTGTGTTGGACAATTTGGAGGATGTCCCTGTGGTGGACAGTGGGAAGGACGTCCCTTTGATGGACAGTGGGAAGGACATCTCTGTGGTAGACAGTGGTTAGGACATCCATGTGATGGACAGTGGGGAAGATGTTCGTGTGGTGGACAGTTGGAAGAATGTACCTGTGGTGGATTGTGGGAAGGGCAACCCTTTGGTGGAGAGTGGGTATGACATCCCTGTAGTGGACAGTGGGTTAGACTTATCTATGGTGGACAGTGGGAAGGATGTCCCTGTGGTGGACAATGGGACAGACGACACAGTTGTGGAAAGTGGGAAGGATGTTCCTGTGATGGACAGTGGGGAGGACATCCCTGTGGTGAACAGTGGTGAGGACCTTTCTGTGGTGCACTGGAGAAATTCTTTTGGTGGACCGTGGGAAGGATGTCCCTGTTTTGGAGAGTGCAGAGGACATCTCTAGGGTGGACAGTGGTGAAGATGCCTCTGGTGTGCACTGGAAGATGTCCCTGTGGTGCACAGTCATGAGGATGACCCTGTTGTGCACAGAAGGATGTTACTGTGGTGCACAGTAGGGAGGATGACCATGTTTTGAACAGTGGAAATGAACACCCCAGTGGTGGACCTTGATGAGGCAAACTTTGTGGCGGACAGTGGAGAAACATCTCTGTGGTAGATGGGGGAAGGATGTCACTGTGGTAGACTATTTTGAGGATGTATCTGTGGGGAACAATTGAAAGGACGTCCCTTTGGTGGACAGTGGGAAGGATATCCCTGTGGTAGACAGTGGTGAGGACTTCCATGTGATGGACAGTGTGGAGGATGTCATGTGGTCGACAGTTGGAAGAACGTCCCTGTGGTGGACTTTTGGAAGGACATCCCTTTGCTGGACAGTAGGAAGGACCTAACTGTGGTGAACAGTGGAAAGGACATCCTTTTGGAGGACAGTGGGAAGGACATCTCTGTTGTGGACAGTGGGGAGGATGTCCCTGTGCTGGACAGTGGGGAGGTCATCACTGTAGTAAACAGTGGTGAGGATGTTTCTGTGGTGCACTGGAGAATGTCAATTTGGTGGATCGTGGGAAGAATGTCCCTGTTTAGGAGAGTTCAGAGGACATCTCTGTGGTGGACAGTGGGCAGAATGTCCCTGTGGCTGACAGAGTGTAGGACGTTCCCTTGGTAAACAGTGGGGATGTGGTTTCTTTGGTGGACAGTTGGAAGGATGTTCTTGTGGTGGAGAGTGAGGAGGACATCCCTGTGGTGGACAGTGGAAAGGACATCACTGTGGTTGACAGTAGATAGGACCTCCCTGTGGTAGACAGTGGGAAGGATGTCCCTGTTGTGGAGAGTGAGCAGGACTTTTAGGTTGTGCACAGTAAAAATGACGTCCCTTTTGTAGACTTTGGGAAAGACCTCCTTGTAGTGAACAGTGGGAAGGATATCCCTCTGGTGGGTAGTTGGGAGGACATCACTGTGGTAGACAGTGAAGAGGAACTGTCTGTGTTGGACAGTTGGGATGACATCCCTGTGGTTGACAGTGGGAAGGATGTCTTTTTGTGGAGAGTGGGGAGGACATCCCTGTGGTGGACAGTGTGATGTCCCTGTGGTGGACAGTGGTAAAAACATCCCTTTGCTGGACAGTGATGAGGACGTCCCTGTGGAGGACAGTGCTGAGGACGTTTCTGTGGAGCACAGGAAAATGTTATTTTGGTGGACCGTGGGAAGGATTTCCCTGTTTTGGAGAGTGCAGAGGACATCTCTGGGGTGGACAGTGGTGAGGACGTCTATGGTGGGCACCAGAAGATGTCTCAGTGGTGCACATTTATGAGGACATCTCTGTTGTGCACAGGAGGATGTCCCTGTGGTGCACAGTGGGGTGGATGTCCCTGTGGTTTACTGTGGGAAGGACGTCCCTGTGTTTGACAGTTGGGAGGAAATCCCCGTGGTGGACTGTGGGAAGGACATTTCTGCGGTGGACATTGGTGAGAGAATTTCACTGTGGTGGACAGTGGGGATGATGGCCTTGTGGACAGTGGGGAGGATGTTCCTGTGGTGCACAAGAAAACGTCTCTTTGGTGGACAGTGGGAAGGATTTCCCTGGAGTGGAGAGTGCAGAGGACATCCTTCCTACTGTCCACCACAGGGTGGTCCTCCACACTATCCACAACATGGATGTCCTTTCCACAGTAAACCAAAGAAATGTCCTTCCCACAGTCCACCACAGGGATGTCCTTCCAACTGTCAACTACATGCACATCCTCCCCACTGTCCATCACAGGGAAGTCCTCCCCAACCTCTACCACAGGGAGGTCCTCCCCATTGTCCCCCAAAAGGATGTCCTCCATAGTGTAATCCAAAGGGATGTCCTCCTTTGTGGACATTGGTGAGGATGCCACTGTGTTGGACCGTGTGGAAAACATCCATGTGGTGGACAGTGGAGTGGACGTCTCTTTGGTTGACACTGGGGAGTATGTGCTTTGGTAGACGGTTGGAATGACGTCTTTCTGGTGGACAGTGGGAAGGACGTCCCTGTGGTGGTTAGTTGGAATGATGTCCCTGCTGTGGACAGTGGAGAGGACGTCCCTTTGGTGGACAGTGGGGAGTACGTCCCTGTGGTGGACAGTGGGGAGGACGTCTTTTGGTGGACAGTGGTGAGGACGTTTCTCTGGTGCAATAAGAACGTCCCTTTGGTGGATATTGGGAATGATGTCTCTGTCATTGAGAGTGCGGAGCGAGGACCTCTCTGTTCTTGACAGTGGGAAAGATGTCCCACTGATGAACAGTGTTGAGGACATGTCTGTGGTGGACAGTATATTGGATGTTTTTTGGTGGAGAGTGGAGAGTTTCTTCCTGTGGTGAACAGTGTGTTGGACATGCCTGTGTTGGACAGTAGGAAGAAGGTCCTTGTAGAGGACAGTGTGGAAGATATTTCTGTGGTGGACAGTGGGGAGGACGTCCCTCTGGTGAACAGTGGTGAGGATGTTCCTCTGGTGGACCATGGGGAGAAAGTTTCTGTGTTGGTAAGTAAAGAGGACATTATTGAGTTGTACAGTAGATTATACTTCCCTGTTTTATACAGTGAGGAGGACATCCCTGTGGTGGATAGTGGTGAGGACGATCCTGTGGTGGACAGTGCTAAGGATGCCCCTGTGGTGGACAGCAGGGAAGACCTCACTTCAGTGGACAATGGGAAGGATGTCCCTGTGGTGGACAATGCATACTATGTCCCTGTGGTGCACAGTTGTAAGGACATCCCTGTTGTTCACAGGAGTATGTCATTGTGGTGGACAATAGGGAAGGCCACACTCTGGTGGACTGTGGGGTAGGACATCCCTGTGTTGGACAGTGGGAAGGACATTCATGTGGTGGACAGTGGGCAATATGTCCGTGTTGTGGATAGTGGTAAAGATGTCCCTTTGGTGGACAGTAGGAAGGACGTTTCTGTGGTGTACTGTGGGGAAGAACTCCTTGGGGTGGACAGATGGGAGGATGTGCCTGTGGTGGACAGTGTGTAGGACCTTTCTGTTGTGGACAGTTGAATGGACATCCTTTTGAAGAACAGTGGGGAGTATGTCCCTGTTGTGTACATTGGGATGGATGTTTCTGTAGTGGACTGTTGGGAACATATTTGTGTGGTGGACAGTTAAGAAGATGTCCCTGTGGTAAACAGTGGGAAGGAAGTCCTTTTTCTGGACAGCAAAAGGATGTCCATGTGGTGGACAATGGGAAGGACAGCCTTGTTGTAGACAGTGGGGAGGTTCTTCTTGTGGTGGACAGTATGTAGGATGTCCCTGTGGTGGACAGTGGAGAGGATGTTTCTGTTTTGGACAACTGAGAGTACATTACTATGGCAGACATTGTGAAGGACATCCATGTGGTGGACAGCAGGGAGGTCCTCTCTGTTGTGGACAGTGGTAAAGATGTCCCTGTGATAGACAGTGATGAGGATGTTTCTGTGGTGGACAGTGGATAAAATGTCCCTGTTGTGGACATTGGTGAGAACCTCCCTGTCATGGATATTGGGAAGGACGTCCCTGTGGTGCACAGTGGAAAGGATGTTTCTGTGTTGTACAGTGGAGAGGACCTCCTCATGGTGGAAAGTGGAAAGGTTGTCATAGTGGTGGATAGTGGTGAGGATGTTTCTGTGGTGGACAGTGTTGAGGAAGTTTCTCTGGTGCAAAGGAACATATCCCTTTGGTGGACAGTGGAAAGTACATCTCTGTGGAGAAGAGTAGAGAGAAACAAACTTTGGTGGACAGTGGGAAGAACATTTATGTTGTGCAGACTGGGAAGGAAGTCCCTGTTGTCGATATTGGGAAGGACCTCCTTGTGGTGAACATTGGGAAGGATACCCCTCTGGTGGACAGTGTGAAGGACATCCCTGTGATAGACAGGGGGAAGGACATCCCTGTGGTGGACAGTGAAGAGGACTTTTCTGTGTTGGACATTTGGGATGACATCCCAGTGGTGAATAGTGGGAAATGATGTTCCTTTGGTGGGTAGTGGGGAGGATGTCCTTATCATGGAGAGTGCAGAGGACATCTCTGGGGTGGAGAGTGTTGCTGACATCCCTGGTATGCAAAGAAGGATGTCCCTTTGTTGCACAGTGGTGAGCATATCCCTGTTGTGCACAGAAAAATGTCCCTGTTGTTCAAAGAGGGTAGGATGTCCCAGTGGTGAACAGTGAAAAAGATTTCACTGTGGTGGACAATTTGGAGGCTGTCCCTGTGGAGGACAGTGGGAAGGACATCCCTTTGGTAGACAACAGGGAGGAGTTCTCTATGTTGGACTGTATGAAGGACGTCCTTGTGTTGGTCAGTGGGGAGGATGTTCCTGTGGTTGACAGTGGGGAGGAAATTTCTGTATTGGACAGTTGAAATGACGTCCCTGTTGTGATCAGTGGAGAGGACCTACCTGAGGTGGGGATTGGGGAGGACCTCCCTGTGGTAGACAGTGGGTAGGACGTCCCTGAGGTGGACAGTGGGTAGTAGGTTATTTTGGTGGACACTAGGGAGGACATATCTGTGGTGGACAGTGGAAAGAACATCCCTGTTGTGGAAGGTGGTGAGGATGTCCCTGTGGTGGACAGTGGAAAGTACATCAATTTGATGGACAGTAGAGAGGACCTCCCTGTGGTGGACAGTAGAAAGGAGGTCCCTGTTGTGGTCAGTGGGAAAGACATTTATGTTGTGAACTGTGGGAAGATCATCTCTGTTGTGGACATTGGGAAATACCTCCTTTTTGTGAACTGTAGGAAGAATGTCCCTCTTGCTGACAGAGGTTAGGATGTCACTTAGGTGGACAGTGAAAAGGACAATCCTGTGGTGGACAGTGGGGATGATGTCACTGTTTTGAACAGTGTTAAGGACCTCCCTGTGGTGTACAATATGTAGAATGTCCCTGCCGTTGACAGTGGGGAGGATATTTATGTTGTGGACAGTGGTGAGGACATTCCTGTAGTGGACACTGGTGAGGACAACAATGTCGAGGACAGTGGTAAGGATGACCTTTTGGTACACAGGAGGATGTCCCTGTGGTGGACAGTGTGAAGGACATCTCTTTGATGAACAGTGGAAAGGACGTCCCTGTGATGGACAGTTGGGAGGACCTCCTTGTGGTGAACAGTGTAGAGGACATCCCTGTGGTGGACAGTAGAGAGGACTTCCCTGTGCTGGACAGTGAGAAGGAGGTCCCTGTGGTGGAAAATTGAAGGACATATATGTTGTGGAATGTGGGAAGGATGGCCCTGTAGTGGACATTGGGAAGGAAATCCTTGTAGTGAACAGTGGGAAGTATGTCCCTCTGGTGGACATTGGGGAGGAACTTTTTGTGGTGGATAGTGGGAAGGATGTCCCTGTGGTGGAGAGAGGGATGGTTGTCACTTAGATGGACAGTGGTAAGGACATCCCTGTGGCGGATAGGAGAGAGGACATCTCTGTGGTGAACAGTGGGAAGAAGGTCCCTGTGGTGGAGAGTGGGAAGGACATTTATGTTGTGGATTGTGGGAAGGACGTACATGTTGTGGACTTTAGGAAGGAACTTTGTGTGTTTTACAGTGGCAATCATGTCCCTCTGGTGGATGGTGGGGAGGACCACTATGTGAGGGACAGTGGAAAGGACATCCCTGTGGTGGACAGAGGAAAGGAAATCGTGGAGGTGGACATTAGGAAGTACATTCCTGTTGTGGACAGCAGGGTGTAACTTTCTATGTTGGACAGTGGGAAGGACATACCTCTTGTGGACAGTGTGGAGGACATCCTTTTGGTAGACTGTGGAAAGGACATCCCTGTGGTGAACAGTAGGGAGGACTTCCCTGTGGTGGACAGTGGGAAGGAGGTCTCTGTGGTGGACATTGAAATAAAATATATGATGTGGAATGTGGGAAAGATGTCCCTGTTGTGGACATTGGGAAAGACATTTTGGTGGACAGTGGGAAGGATGACCCTCTTATGGACAGTGGGGAGGACGTCCCTGTGGTGGAAAGTGGGAAGGACATCCCGGTTATCATCTGTGGGGAGAAAATCACTGATGTGGACAGAGGGAAAGACATCTCTGTGGTGGACAGTTGGGAGGATTTCACTCTGGTGGACAGTGGGGAGAATGTTACTGTGGTGCACTTGAGAAGGTCCTTGTGGTGCATAGGCAGAAGGATGTCTGTGGTGGACAGTGGTTAGGACATCCCTGTTGTGCCCAGTGGGGAGGATGTCCCTGTTGTTTACACTGGGAAGGACTTCACTGTGTTTGATAGTTGGGAGGACATCCCTGTTGTGGACAGTTGGGAGGATGTCACTGTGGTGGAGAGTTGAGAGGATTTCACTGTGGTGGACAGTACAGATGATGGCCTTGTAGACAGTAAGAACAACATTCCTGTGGTGCACAAAAGAATGCGTCTTTGGTGGACAGTGAGAAGGATGTCCTTGTAGTGGAGAGTGCAGAGGACATCTCTGGCTGGTAGAGTGGTAATAACATCCCTGTTGTGCACAGGAGGATGTCCCTGACATATACAGTGGAAAGGACATCACTGTGGTGGACAGGCAGAAGGATGTTCCTGTTGTGGACAGTTGGGAAGACCTCCCTGTGGTGTACAATGTGTTAGATATCCCTGTGGTTTACAGTATGGAGGATATTTATGTTGTGGACAGTGATAAGGACATCCCTGTAGTGGACATTGGTGAGGACAACCATGTTCTGGACAGTGGTAAGAATGTCCTTTTGTTACACAGGAGGATGTCTCTGTGGTGGACAGTGGAAAGGACATCCCTTTGGTGAACAGTGGAAAGGATGTGCCAGTGGTGGACAGTTGGGAGGTCTTCCCTGTGGTGGAAAGTGGTGAGGACATTTCTGTTGTGGACAGTGGAACCGACATCACTTTGATGGACAGTGGAGAGGACCTCCCTGTGGTGAACAGTCGGAAGGATGTCCCTGTCATGGACAGTGGGAAGGACATTTATGTTGTGGACTGTGGGAAGAACATCTCTGTTTTGGACATTGTTAAAGACCTTCTTGTGGTGAACTGTGAGAAGAATGTCCCTCTTGTGGGCAGAGGGGAACATGTCACTTAGGTGCACAGTGGAGCAGACCTACCTGTGGTGGAGATTGGGGAGGACCTCCCTGTGGTAAAAAGTGCGTAGTACGTCCCTGTGGTGGACAGTGGGTAGTACGTTCCTGTGGTGGACACTGGGGAGGATGTCCCTGTGTTGGACAGTGTAAAGAACATCCTAGTTCTGGACAGTGAAGAGGACGTCCCTGTGGTGGACAGTGGAAAGAACATCACTTTGATGGACAGTAGAGAGGACCTCCCTGTGGTGGACAGTGGGAAGGAGGTCCCTGTGGTGGAAAGTGGGTGGGAAGGACATTTATTGTGCAATGTAGGAAGAAAATCTCTGTTGTGGACATTGGGAAAGACCTCCTTGTGGTGAACTGTGGGAAGAATGTCTCTCTTCTGGACAGAGAGAAAGACATCACTTAGGTGGACTGTGGGAAGGACATCCCTGTTGTAACCAGTGGGGAGAATATTTCTGTGGTGGACAGTTGAAGTGATATCCCTGTAGTGGACAGTGGAGAGGACCTACTTGGGGTGGAAATTTGAGAGGATCTCCCTGTGGTACACAGTGGGTAGGACATTCCTATGGTGGACATTGGGTAGTACATTCCTGTGGTGGACACTGGGAAGGACATCCCTGTGTTGGACAGTGGAAAGAACATCCTTCTTGTGGACAGTGTGGAAGATGTCCCTCTGGTGGACAGTGGAAGGACATATATGGTGTGGACTGTGGGAAGGATGTCCCTGTTGTGGACATTGTGAAAGACCTTTTGTTGGACAGTAGGAAGGGTGTCACTGTAGTGGAATGTGGGAAGGACATCACTCTCATGGTCTGAGTGGAGGACCTTTTTGTGGTGGACAGAAGGAGGGACGTCCCTGTGGTGGACAGCAGGGAGGAACTTTCTGTTTTGAATTGTGGGAAGGACATCCCTGTTGTGGACTGTGGAAAAAACATCTCTGTGGTGGACAGTAGAGAGGGTTTCCCTGTTATGGACAGTGAGAAGGAGGTTCCTATGCTGGACATTAGAAGGACATATATGTTGTGGACTGTGGGGAGGACGTCCCTGTTTTGGACATTGGTAAAGACCTTCTTGTAGTGGACAGTAGGAAGGATGACCCTGGGGTGGACAGTGGAGAGGACTTCCCTGTACTGGACAGTGGGAAGGAGGTCCCTGTGGTGGACATTGGAAGGATATATATGGTGTGGAATGTGGGAAGGACGTCCCTGTTTTGGACATTGGGAAAGACATTTAATTGGACAGTGGGAAGGATGATCCTCCTGTGGACAGTGGGGAGGATGTCCTTGTGGTGGAAAGTAGGAAGGACATCACTGTTATGATCTGTGCGGAGGATATCACTAAGATGGACAGAGGGATAGACATCTCAGTGGTGAACAGTGGGGATGATTTCACTGTGGTGGACATTGGGGAGGATGTTACTGTGGTGCACTTGAGAACATACTTGTGGTGCATAGGCAGAAGGATGTCCACATGGTGGAGTGTGTGGAGGACATCTCTGTGGTGGACAGTGGTTAGGACATCCCTGTTGTGCCCAGTGGGGAGGATGTTTCTGTTGTTTACACTGGAAAGGATTTCACTGTGTTTGATAGTTGGGAGGACATCCCTGTTGTGGACAGTTGGGAGTATGTGGTGAGTTGAGAGGATTTCACTGTGGTGGACAGTGCAGATGATGGCCTTGTAGACAATAAGAACAACGTTCCTGTGGTGCACAAGAGAATGTGTCTTTGGTGGACAGTGAGAAGGATGTCCTTGTAGTGGGGAGTGCAGAGAACATCTCTGGGGTGTACAGGGGTAAGAACATCCCTGGTGTGCACAGGAGGATGTCTCTGAGGTGTACAGTGGAGAGGACATCACTTTGGTGGACAGGCAGTAGTATGTTCCTGTTGTGGACAGTGGGGAGGACCTCCCTGTGCTGGACAATGTGTAGAATATCCCTGTGGTTTACAATGTGAAGGATTTTCATGTTGTCGACAGTGGTGAGGACATCCCTGTAGTGGGCATTGGTGAGGACAACCATGTTGTGGACAGTGTTAAGGATATCCTTGTGGTACACGGGAGGATATCCGTGTGGTGGACAGTAGAAACACATCACTTCGAGGGACAGTAGAGAGGACCTCACTGTGGTGGACAGTGTGAAGGAGGTCCCTGTGGTAGACAGTGGGAAGTACATTTATTTTGTGGACTTTGGAAGAACATCTCTGTTGTGGATATTGGGAATGACCACCTTATGCTGAACTGTGGGAAGAATGTTCCTCTTGTGGACAGAGGGGAGGACGTCACTTAGAAGGACAGTGGAGAGGACCTACCTGTGGTGGAGATTGGGGAGGCACTGTCTGTGGTAGACAGTGCTTAGGACGTCCCTGTGGTAGACACTGGGGAGGACATCCCTGTGGTGGACTGTGCAAAAAACATCACTGTTCTGGACAGTGGGGAGGATGTCCCCATGGGGACAATGGAAAAGACATCACATTGATTGACAGTAGAGAGGATCTCCTTGTGGTAGACTGTTGGAAGGAGGTCCCTGTGGTGAACAGTGGGAAGGACATATATGGTGTGGACTGTGGAAAGGATGTCCCTGTTGTGGACATTGCGAAAGACCTTTTGGTGGACAGCGGGAAGAATGACTCTCTTGTGGACAGTGGGGAGGACGTCCCTGTGGTGGAAAGTGGGAAGGACATCACTCTTATGGTCTGAGGGGAGGATCTTTCTGTGGTGAACAGAAGGAAGGACGTCACTGTGGTAGACAGCAGGGAGGACCACTGTGTTTTGAATTGTGGGAAGGACATACCTGTTGTGGACAGTGGAAAGGACATCCCTGTGATGGACAATAGAGAGGACTTCCCTGTTGTGGACAGTGGAAAGAAGGTCCCTGTGGTGGAGTGTGAAAAGGACATTCCTGTTTTGGACAGTGCAGAGGACATAACTCTGGTGGTCAGTGGAAAGGACATTCATGCGGTGGACAGTAGAGAGGACTTCCCTGTGGTAGACAGTGTGAAGGAGTTCCCTGTGCTGGACACTGGAAGGATGTTGTGTACTGTGGGGAGGATGTCCCTGTTTTGGACATTGGGAAAGACCTTCTTGTAGTGGACTGTGGGAAGGATGACCCTCGGGTAGACAGTGGAGAGGACTTCTTTGTAGTGGACAGTGGGAAGGACATCCCTGTCATGGTCTGAGTGGAGGATATCCCTGAGGTGGACAGTGGGAATGACTTCCCTGTGGTGGACAGCAGGGAGGACCTTTCTGTTTTGAATTGTGGGAAGGATATCCCTGTTGTAGACCGTGGGGAGAACATACCAGTGGTGGACAGTGGGGAGGAATACACTGTGATGTACATTGGGGAGGATGTTACTCTGGTGCACTGGAGAATATCCCTGTGGTGCATAATCATAAGGATGTCCATATAGTAGAGAGTGCAGGACATCTCTGTGGTGGGCAGTGGCTAGGACATCCCTGTTGTGTACAGGTGGATGTCCCTGTGGATTACAGTGGGAAAGACATCCCTGTGGTGGACAGTGAAAAGGACTTCCCTGTGGTGGACCGTTAAAATGACTTCCTTGTGGTCGACAGTGGGAAGGACATCCCTTTGGAAGACAGTGGGGAGGACATCACTGTGTGGGACAGTCCATGTTGTTTACAGTGCGAGGATATTTGTGTGGTGGATGGGGGTGAGGACTTTTCTGTAGTGCATATTGGTGAGGACAACCATGTTGTGGACAGTGGTAAGGTTGTGCTTGTAGTACAAAGGAGAATGTACCTTTGGTGGACAGTGGGAAGGACATCTGTTTGGTGGAGCATGGAAAGGATGTCCCTGTGGTGGACAGTTGGGGGGACCTCCTTGTGGTGGACAGTGGGGAGGACATTTGTATTGTGCACAGTGGGATGGACATCTCTGTGGAGGAATGTGGGGAGGACATCCCTTTGGTGGACAGTGGGGAGGACGTTTCTGTGGTGGAAAGTATGAAAAATGTCCACGTGGTGGACAGCAAGGAGGACATCTCTGTGGTCAACAGTGGAAAGGACATCACTGCTGTGGACAATGGAAAGAATATTCCTGTGGTGCACTGTTGTGAGGATGTCCCTGTTGTGCATTGGAGAATGTCCCTGTGGTGCAAATTGAGGAGGATGTCCCTTTGGTATACAGTGGGAAAGACGTCCATTTTGTGGATTGTAGGGAGGTCCATTCTGTAGTGAACATTGGGGAGGATGTCCCTGTGATGGACAGTGGAAAGGATGTCCCTGGGGTGCACATTGGTCAGGATGTCACTGTTGGGCAAAGGAAGATGTCCTGTGCAGTGAGGACCTCTCTGTGGTAGACAGTGTGAAGGACATCACAATTGTGTACAGTAAAAGGATGTCCCTTTTGTGCACATTGGGGAATATCCCTCTGGTAAACAGTGGGAAGGACAGCCCTGTGGTGGACAGGGAAGACCTCTCTGTGGTGGACAGTGGTAAAGATGTCCCTGTGTTAGACAGTGATGAGGATGTTTGTGTGGTGGACAGTGGAATGGACGTCCCTGTTTTGGACAGTGGTAAGGACCTCCTTGTCGTGGATATTGGGAAGGACGTCCCTGTGGTGAACAGTGGAAAGGATGTTTCTGTGGTGGACAATGGAGAGGACCTCCTCATGGTGGAAAGTGGAAAGAACATCACAGTGGTGGACAATGCTGAGGATGACCCTGTGGTGGACAGTGGTAAGGATGCCCCTGTAGTGGACAGCAAGGAGGACCTCACTTTGGTGGACAGTGGGAAGGATGTCCCTGTGGTGGATAATGCAAAGTATGTTTCTGTGGTGCACAGGGGTGAGGACAACCCTGTTGTGCACAGAAGGATGTCCTTGTGGTGGACAGTGGGGAGGACCACACTCTGGTGGACTGTGGTGTAGGACACCCCTGTGGTGGACAGTGGGAAGAATGTCCATGCGGTGGACAGTGGGAAAGATGTCCATTTGGTGGACAGAGGGAAGGACATCCCTGTGGTGGACTGTGGGGAGAGACTCCGTGCAGTGGACAGTTGGGAGGATGTCCCTGTAGTGGACTGTGAGTAAGAACTTTCTGCTGTGGACAGTGGGATGGACTTCCTTGTGGAGGAGAGTGGGGAGTAATTCCTGTAGTGTACAGTGGGATGGATGTTTCTGTAGTGGACAGTTGGGAACATATTTGTGTGGTGGACAGTTATGAAGTGGTCCTTTTAGTAAACAGTGGAATGGAAGTCCTTTCTGTGGACAGCGAAAGGATGTCCATGTAGTGGAAAATGGGAAGGACGTCCCTGTTGTAGAGAGTGGGGAGGTACTCCCTGTGGTGGACAGTAAATAGGATGTCACTGTGGTGGACAGTAGGGAGGATGTTTCTGTTTTGGACAACTGAGAGGACGTTACTGTGGTGGACAGTGTGAAGGACGTCCCTGTGGTGGACAGCAGGGAGGACCTCTCTGTAGTGGACAGTGGTAAAGATGTCCCTGTGATAGACAGTGATGAGGATGTTTCTGTGGTGGACAGTGGAAAGGACGTCCCTGTTGTGGACATTGGTGAGGACCTCATTGTTGTGGATATTGGGAAGGACGTCCCTGTGGTGAAGAGTGGAAAGGATGTTTCTATGGTGGACAGTGGAGAGGACCTCCTCGTGGTGGAAAGTAGAAAGAACGTCACTGTGGTGGACAGTGCTGAGGATGTTTCTGTGGTGGAGAGTGGTGAAGGAGTTTCTCTGGTGCAAAGGAAAATGTCCCTTTGGTGGACATAGGAAAGTACATCTCTGTGGTGGACAGTAGAGAGAAACACACTGTGGTGGACAGTGGGAAGAACATTTATGTTGTGGAAAGTGGGAAGGAAGTCCCTGTTGTGGATATTGGGAAAGACCTCTTTGTGGTGAACAGTGGGAAGGACATTATTCTGGTGGACAGTGGGGAGGATATCCCTGTGGTGGATATGGGGTAAGGACATCTCTGGGGTGGACAGGGGGAAGGACATCCCTATGGTGGACAGTGAAGAGGACTTTTTTGTGTTGGACATTTGGGATGACATCCATGTGGTGAATGGTGGAAAAGATGTTCCTTTGGTGGGTAGTGGGGAGGATGTCCCTGTTGTGGAGAGTGCAGAGGACATCTCTGGGGTGGAGAGTGTTGCTGACATCCCTAGTGTGCAAAGGAGGATTGCCTTGTGGTGAACAGTGGTGAGGATATCCCAGTTGTGCACAGGAAAATGTCCCTGTTGTTCAAAGTGGGTAGGATGTCTCAGTGGTGAACAGTGAAAAGCATGTCACTGTGGTGGACAATTTGTAGTATGTCCTCGTGGTGGACAGAGGGAAGGATGTCCCTTTCATGGACAACAGGGAGGACTTGTCTATGGTGAACTGTATGAAGAATGTCTTTGTGGTGGTCAGTGGGGAGTATGTCCCTGTGGTGGACAGTGGGAAGGATGTCTCTGTTGTGGACATTTGAAAGATGTGCCTTTAGTAGACAGTGGGTAGGATGTCCCTGTGAAGGGCAGTGGGTAGAAAGTCTTCATGGTGGTTTGTGGGAAGGATATCCCTGTTGTGGACAGTGGGGAGGATATTTCTGTGGTGGACAGTGGGAAGGACATTCTTGTTGTGGAAAGTGGGAAGGACGTCCTTGTAATGGACAGTGGGAAGAATGTCCCTGTGGTGGACAGTGGTGGACATCCCTGTGGTGAACTGTGGTGAGAATGTTGTGGTGCACATGAGAACATGTCTTTGGTGGACCTTAGGAAGGATTTCTTTGTTATGGAGAGTGCAGAGGAAATCTCTGGGGTGGACAGTGGTGAGGACGTCCCTGGTGTGCCCTGGAAGGTGACCCTGTGGTGCACAGTCATGAGGACATCACTGTTGTGAAGAGGAGATTGTTCCTGTGGTGCATAGTAGGGAGGATGTTCTTGTCTTGAACAGTTGGAAATAACACCCCAGTGGTGGACATTGATGAGGACAACCCTGTGGAGGAGAATGGGGAAACATCCCTTTGGTGGACAGTGGGTTTTACGTCTCTGTGGTAGACGAGAGAAAGATTGAACTGTGGTGGACAATTTGGTGGATGTCCCTGTGGTGGACAGTGGGAAGGACGTCCCTTTGATGGACTGTTGGAAGGACATCCCTGTGGTAAACAGTGTGAGTACGTCCAATTGATGGATAGTGGGTAGGATGTTCATGTGGTAGACATTTGGAAGAACGTCCCTGTGGTGGACTTTCTGAAGGACAACACTTTGGTGGACAGTGAGAAGAACGTCACTGTGGTGGACAATGGAAAGGACCTCCCTTTTGTGGACAGTAGAAGGGACGTCCCTGTGGTGGACAATGGTAAGGACATCCCTGTTGTGGTCAGTGGGGAGGATGTCCCTGTGCTGGACAGTGGGTAGGTCATCCCTGTAGTAAACAGTGGTGAGGAAGTTTCTGTGGTACACTGGAGAACTTCATTTTGGTGGATTTGGGGAAGAATGTCCCTGTTTTGGAGAGTGCAGAGGACATCTCTGGGTTTGACAGTGGTGAAGACATCCCTGTTGTGCACTGGAAGATGTTCCAGTGGTGCACAGTCATGAGGATGACCCTGTTGTGCACAGGAGGATGTCCCTGTGGTGCACAGTGGGGAGGATGTTCCTGTTTTGAACGTTGGGAAAGAATACCCCTGTGGTGGACTTTGGTGCAGATGCCCCTGTTGTGGACAGTGGGGAAATATCTCTGTGACGGACAGTGGGGTGGACGTCTTTGTGGTTGATGGGGGAAAGATGTCCCTGTGGTGAAGAGTGCTGAGGACAACTCTGTGTTGGACATTGGTGAGAACATCCCTGTGGTGGAAATTTGGCAGGATGTCCCTGTGGATGACAGAGTGTAGGGCGTTCCCATGGTGGACAATGTGGAGGTGGTTTCTGTGGTGGACTGTGGGAAGGATGTCCTTGGGGTGGACAGTGAGGAGGAAATCCCTGTGGTGGACAGTGGAAAGGACGTCACTGTGGTGGGCAGTAGAAAGGATCTCCCTGTGGTAGACATTGGGAAGGATGTGCCTGTTGTGGATAGTGAGAAAAACATTTATGTTGTGGACAGTAAAAAGGACGTCCCTTTTGTGGACATTGGGAAGGACCTCCTTGTGGTGAACAGTGGGAAGGATATCCCTCTGGTGGTCAGTCACAAGGACATTCTTGTGGTTGACAGTGGAATGACATTTCTGTGATATGTAGTGAAGAGGAACTCTCTGTTTTGGACAGTTGGGATGACATCCCTGTGGTGGACACTGGGAAGGATGTCTTTTTGTGAAGAGTGGGGAGGATATCCTTGTGGTGGACAGGCAGAAGAACATCCCTGTGGTGAAGAGTTTGGAGGATGTCCTTGTGGTGGTCAGAGGTAAGGACATCCCTGTGCTGGACAGTGATGAGGACGTCCCTGTGGTGGACAGTGGTGAGGACCATTCTGTGGTGCACAGGAAGATGTTATTTTGGTGGACCATGGTAAGGATGTCCCTGTGTTGGAGAGTGCAGAGGACATCTATGGTGTGAACCGGAAGATGTCCCTGTAGTGCACATTCGTGAGGACGTCTCTGTTGTGTACAGGAGGATGTCCCTGTGGTGCACTGTGGTGAGGATGTAACTGTAGTTTTCAGTTTGAATGACGTCCCTGTGTTTGACATTTGGAAGGAAATCCCTGTGGTGGACCGTGGGAAGGACATCTCTGCAGTGAACATTGGTGAGAGAATTTTATTGTGGTGGACATTGGGGATGATGGCCTTGTGGACAATGGGGAAGACATTCCTGTGGTGCACAAGAAAATGTCTCTTTGGTGGACAGTGGGAAGGATTTCCCTGGAGTGGAGAGTGCTGAGGACATCTCTGCAATGAACAGGGGTAAGAACATTTCAGTTATTCACAGAAGAATGTCCCTGTGGTGCACAGTGGAAAGGATGTTCCTGTGGTGAACAGTGGGAAGGATTTCCCTGTGGTGGACATTGGTGAGGACGACCCTGTGGTAAATAGTGGTAAGCATGTCCCTGTGGTGGACAGCAGGGAGAACCTTTCTATGGTGGACAGTGGGTAGGATGTCCCTGTGATGGAAACAGGGGAGGTAGTCACTGAGGTGGTCAGTGGGAAAGACAACCCTGTGGTATAGAGTGGTGAGAACCTCACTCTAGTGTACACTGAGGAGGACATCCCTGTGGATTACACTGTGGAGGACTTCCATGTGGTGGACTATGGGGAGGACCTCCCTGTGTTGGACAGTGGGGGGGACTTCCCTGTGGTGGACAGTAGGTTGGATGTCCATGTAGTCAACAGTTGGAAGGATGTCACTGTGGTGGACTGTTTGAAGGACATTTCTTTGGTTTACAGTGGGAAGGACATACATGTTGTGGACAGTGGGGAGGACCTCCCTGTGATGGACAGTAAGAAGGATGGTGAGGATGCCCCTGTGTTGGACCGTGTGGAAAACATCCTGTGTTGGACAGTGGGATGGACGGCACTTTGGTTGACACTGGGCAGGATGTCCCTGTGGTAGACAGTTGGAAGGACATCTTTCTGGTGGACAGTGGGAAGAATGTCTCTGTTGTGGACAGTGGACAGGACTTCCCTTTGGTGGACAGTGGGGAGTATGTCTTTGTGGTGGACAGTGGGAAGGACATCCCTGTTGTGGACAGTGGAGAGGACTTTCATTTGGTGGACAGTGGGGAGTACATCCCTATGGTGGACAGTGGGGAGGATATCTTATGTTGGAGAGTGGTGAGGACGTTTCTCTGGTGCAAATGAAAACGTTCCTTTGGTGGACACTGGAAATGATGTCCCTGTTGCAGAGAGTGTGGAGAACATCTCTGGGGTAGACAGTGGTGAGGACACTCATGGTGTGCACAGGAGGATGTTCCTTTGGTGCACAAGGGTGAGGACATCCCTGTTGTGCACAGGAGGATGTCCTTGTGGTGCACAGTGTGGAGGATGTCCTTGTGGTGAACAGTGAGAAGGACATCCCTGTGGTGGACAGCTGGGAGGGACTCTCTGTGGTAGACAGTGGGAAAAACCTCCCTGTGGTGGACAGTGTGTACAACGCCCATGTGGTGGACAGTGGGTAGAACATACCTGTTTTTGACAATGGGGACGACATTACTGTTATGGACAGTGAGAAGGATGTCCCTGTAGTAGACAGCAGGGAGGACCTCTCTGTGGTTGACAGTGGGAAAGATGTCGCAGTGATGGACAGTGATGAGGACGTTTCTCTTGTGTATAGTGGATTGGATGTTTTTGTGGTGGACAGTGGAGAGTACCTCCCTGTGGTGGACAGTGGGAATGACGTCCCTGTAGTGGAGAGTGGGGAAGATGTTTCTATGGTGGAGAGTGGGGAGGACATCCCTCTGATGGACAGTGGTGAGGATGTTCCTCTGGTGGACACTGGGGAGAAAGTTTCTGTGGTGGTAAGTAAAGAGGACATCCCTGAGGTGTACAGTGGAGAGTACTTCCCTGTTTTATACAGTGAGGAGGACATCCCTATGGTGGACAGTGGTGAGGATGAGCCTGTGGTGGACAAGAGGGAGGTCCTCACTTTGGTGGACAGTGGGAAAGACGACCACGTAGTGGACAATGCAAACAATGTCCCTGTGGTGCACAGTGGTGAGGACATTTCTGTTGTGCACAGGAGGATGTCTTGTGGTGGACAGTGGGGAGGACCACACTGTGGTGGACTGTGGGGTTCGAAGTCCCTGTGGTGGACAGTGGGAAGAACATCCATGTGGTGGACAGTGGGGAAGATATCCGTGTTTTAGACAGTGGGAAGGATGTCCCTGTGGTGGACTGTGGGGAGGAACTCCTTGGGGCAGACAGTTGGGAGGATGTCCCTGTGGTGGACAGTGGGTAGGACCTTTCTGTTGTGGAAAGTTGGATGGAAATCCTTGTGGAGGACAGTGGGGAGTATGTCCCTGTAGTGTACAGTGGGATGGAATGTGTCTATAGAGGACAGATGGGAACATATTTGTGTGGTGGACAGTTAGGAAGACTTCCCTGTGGTAAACAGTGAGAAGGAAGTCCTTTTTGTGGACAGTGAAAGGATGTCTATATGGTGGACAATTGGAAGGACATCCCTGTTGTAGACAGTGGGTAGGTTCTCCCTGTGGTGGACAGTAAGTAGGATGTCCCTGTGGTGGACAGTGGGTAGGACGTTTTGGTTTTGGACAACTGAGAAGACATTACTGTGGTGGACAGTGTGAAGTACATCCCTGTGGTGGAAGGCAGGGAGGACCTCTTTGTGGTGGACAGTCGTAAAAATGTCCCTGTGAGAGACAATGATGTGGATGTTTCTGTGGTGAACAGTGGGAAGGATGTTTCTGTGGTGGACAGTGGAGAGGACCTCCTCATGGTGGAAAGTGGAAAGGACCTCACAGTGGTGGACAGTGGTGAGGATGTTTCTGTGGTGAACACTGGTGAGGATGATTCTCTGGTGCAAAGGAAACTTCCCTTTGGTGGACAGTGGAAAGTACATCTCTGTGGTGGACAGTAGAGAGAAACACACTGGGGTGGACAGTGGGAAGAAACATTTATGTTGTGAACAGTGGGAATGATATCCCTCTGGTGGACAGTGGGAAGGACATTCCTGTGGTAGACAGGGGCAAGGACATCCCTGTGGTGAACAGTGAAGAGAAATTTTCTGTGTTGGACATTTAGGATGACATCCCTGTGGTGAATAGTGGGAAAGATTTTTCTTTGGTGGATTGTGGGGAGTATGTCCATGTTGTGCAGTGTGCAGAGGACATCTCTGGGGTGGAGAGTGTTGCTGACATCCCTAGTGTGCAAAGCAGGATGTCCCTGTGGTGCACAGTGGTGAGGATGACCCTGTTGTGCACAGGAAAATGTCCCTGTTGTGCAAAGTGAGC
Organism: Arvicanthis niloticus; assembly: GCF_011762505.2. Classification (NCBI taxonomy): domain Eukaryota; kingdom Metazoa; phylum Chordata; class Mammalia; order Rodentia; family Muridae; genus Arvicanthis; species Arvicanthis niloticus. The sequence continues at coordinate 27,354,467 of NC_133436.1, forward strand.
AGGATGTCTCAGTGGTGAACAGTGAAAAGGATGTCACTGTGGTGGACAATTTGGAGGATGACCCTGTGGTGGACAGTGGGAAGGATGTCCCTTTGGTGGAAAACAGGTAGGACTTCTCTATGGTGGACTGTATGAAGGATGTCCTTGTGGTGGTCAGTGGGGAGGACGTCCCTGTGGTGAACAATGAGGAAGAAATTTCTGTGGTGAACAGTGGAGTGGAACTAACTGTGGTGGAGTTTGGGGAGGACCTCCCTGTGGTCAACAGTGGGTAAGATGTAGATGTGGTGGACAGAGGGTAGTACGTTCCTTTGGTGGACACTGGGGAGGATGTCACTGTGGTGTATAGTGGATAGAACATCCATGTAATTGACAGTGCTGAGTACGTTCCTGTGGTGGACAGTGGAAAGGACATCACTTTGATTCACATTAGAGAGGACCTCTCTGTGGTGGACAGTGGGAAGGAGGTCCCTGTGTTGGACAGTGGAAAGGACATTTATTGTGGATTGTGGGAAGAACATCATTTTTGTGAACATTGGGAAAGACCTCCTTGAGGTGAACTGTGGGAAGAATGTCCCTCTTGTGGACAGAGGGGAGGATGTCACTTAAGTGGAGAATGGGAAGGACATCCCTGTGTTGGACAGTGGGGAAGACATTTCTGTGGTGGACATTGTGAAGGACATCCCTGTTGTGGACAGTGGGGAGGATGTCACTAGTTTGGACAGTGGTAAGAAAATCCCTGTGGTGGCCTGTAGAGAGGACCTTTCTGTGGTAAACTGCGGGAAGAAGGTCCATTTGTTGGACAGTGGGGAGGACATTTATGTTGTGGATTGTGGGAAGGACGTCAATGTTGTGGACAGTGTAAAGACCTCTGTGTGGTGGACAGTGAGAAAAATGTCCCTCTCGTGGACAGTGGGGAGAAACACCATGTGGTGGACTGTGGGAAGGACGTCTCTGTGGTGGACATAGGAGAGGACATCAGTTCGTGGACATTGGGAAGTATATTCATGTTGTGGACAGCAGGGTGTACCTTTCTGTGGTGGACAGTGGGAAGGACATGCCAGTTGTGGACAGTGTGGAGGACGTCCCTTTGGTGGACCGTGGAAAGGACATCCCTGTGGTGGACAGTAGAGAGGACTTCCCTGTGGTGGACAGTGGGAAGGATGTCCCTGTAGTGGAGAATGAATAAGAAAAGGCCTGTTGTGGACAGTGCGGAGGATATCCCTGTGGTGAACAGTGGAAAGGACATCCCTGTGGTGGACAAGAGAGGGCTTCCCTGTCATGTACAGTCAGAAGGAGGTCCCTGTGGTGGACATTTTAAAGACATATGTTGTAGACTGTGAGAAGGACGTCCCTGTTGTGGACATTGGGAAAGATTATTTGGTGGACAGTGGGAAGAATGACCCTCATGTGGAGAGTGGGGAGGAAGTCCCTGTGGTGGAAAGTGGGAAGGACATCCCTGTTATGGTCTGAGGGGAGGATATCACTAAGGTGGGTATAGGGAACGATGTCCCTGTGGTGGACAGCAGGGAGGACCTTTCTGAATTGAAATGTGGTAAGGACATCCCAGTTGTAGACAGTTGGGAGGACATCCCTGTGGTGGACAGTGAGTTGTATTTAACTTTGGTGGACAGTGGGGAGGATGTTAATGTGGTGCCCTCGAGAACGTCCTTTTGGTGCATAATCAGAAGGATGCACATATGGTGGAGAGAGCGGAGGATGTCTCTGTGGTAGAAAGTGGTTAGAACATCCCTGTTGTGCCCAGTGGGGAGGATGTCCCTGATGTTTACAGTGGGAAGGACTTCACTGTGTTTGATAGTTGGGAGGACATCCCTCTTGTGGCCAGTTGGGAGGATGTCACTGTGGTGGAGAGTTGTGAGGATTTCACTGTGGTGGACAGTGCAGATGATGGCCTTGTAGACAGTAAGAACTATGTTGCTGTGGTGCAAAGAGAATGTCTCTTTGGTGGACAGTGAGAAGGATGTCCTTGTAGTGGAGAGTGCAGAGGACATCTCTTGAGTCTATAGTTGTAAGAACATCCCTGTTGTGCACATTAAGATGTCCCTGAGGTGTACAGTGGGGTGGACAGCACTGTGGTGGACAGGCAGAAGGATGTTCCTTTTTGTGGACAGTCGGGAGGACCTCCCTGTTGTGGACAATGTGTAGGATATCCTTGTGGTTTACAATGTGGAGGATATTCATGTTGTGAACAGTGGTGAGGACGTCCCTGTAGTGGACATTGGTGAGAACAACCATGTTGGGGACAGAGGTACAGATGTCCTTGTGGTACAGAGGAGGATGTCCCTGTGGTGGACAGTGGGAAGGATATTTGTTTGGTGAACAGTTGAAAGAACGTCCTTGTGGTGGACAGTTGGGAGGACCTCCCTGTGGTGGACAGTGTAGAGGACGTTTCTGTGATGGACAGTGGGATGTACATGTTTATTGTTGACAGTGTGGAGGACGTCAATGTGGTGGACAGTGGAGAGGACATCCTGGTGGCAGACATTAGAGAGGACTTCCATGTGGGGGACAGTGAGATGGAGGTCCCTATTGTGGACAGTGGGTTGGACATATATGTTGTGGACAGTGGGAAGGACTTCCCTGTTGTGGACATGGGTAAAACCTCTTTGTGGTAGACAGTTGGAAGTGTGTCCCTCTGGTGGTCAGTGGGGAAGACCTCCTTATGGTGGACCATGGGAAGGATATCCCTGTTATTATTTGCAGAGAGGATATCACTGAAGTGGACAGCGGGAAGAACGTCCTCTTGGTTAACAGCGGGGAGGACCTTACTGGTGTGAATAGTGGGAAGGACATCTCTGTTGGAGACAGTGGGGAGGATATCCTGGTGGTTTATACTGGGGAGGATTTCACTTTGATAGATTGTGGAGAGGATGTTACTGTGGTGCACTGGAGAATGTCCCTGTGGTGCATAGTTGGAAGGATGTCCATATGGTGGAGAGTGCGGAGGGCATCTCTGTGGTGGACAGTGGTTAGGACATCCCTGTTGTGCACAGGAGGATGTCCCTGTAGTGCACAGTGGAAAGGATGTCCCTGTTGTTTACAGTGGGAAGGACTTTACTGTATTTGATAGTTTGGAGGACATCCGTGTTGTGGACAGTTGGGAGGATGTCCCTGTGTTGGAGAGTTGAAAGGATTTCACCGTGGTAGACAGTGTGGATGACGGCTTTGTGGACAGTAAGGAAAACGCTCCCTTGTTGCACAAGAGAATGTCTCTTTGGTGGACAGTGATAAGGATGTCCTTGTATTGGGGAGTGCAGAAGACATCACTGTGGTGGACAGTGGTAAGAACATCTTTGTTGTGCACAAGAGGATGTCCCTGTGGTGTACAGTGGGAAGGACATCCCTGTGGCGGACAGTGAAGAGGAATTCCCTATGGTTGATCATTGAAATGATGTCCTTGTGGTCGACAGTAGGAAGGACTTCCCTTTGGAGGACAGTGGGGAGGACATCACTGTGGTGGACAGGCAGAAGGATGTCCCTGTGTTGGACAGAAGGGAGGACCTACCTGTGGTGACAATGGGTAGGATGTCCCTGTGGTTTACAGTGTGGAGGATATTTGTGTGGTTGACTGCAGTGAGGAATTCCCTTTAGTGCATATTGTTGAGGACAACCATGTTTTGGACAGTGGTAAGGATGTCCTTGTAGTACACAGGAGGATGTCCCTGTCATGGACAGTGGGAAGGACATCTCTTTGGTGAACCATGAAAAGGACGTCCCTGTGGTGGACAGTTGGGAGTATGTCCCTGTGGTAGACAGTGTGGAGGACATTTCTGTTGTTGACAGTGGTATGGACGTCTCTGTGGCGGAATGTGGGGAGGACATCCCTTTGGTGGACAATGGGGAGGATGTTTCTGTGGTGGAATGTGGGAAGAATGTCCCTGTGGTGGACAGCAGGGAGGACATCTCTGTGTTCTACAATGGGAAGGACATCTCTGTTGTAGACATTGGAAAGAATATTCCTGTGGTGCACAGTTGTGAGGATGTCCCTATTGTGCATAGGAGGATGTCCCTGTGGTGCAAAGTGAGGGGGATGTTTGTTTGGTGGACAGTGGGAAAGACATCCATGTGGCGGACTGTGGGGAGATCCACTCTGTAGTGATCATTGGGGAGGATGTCCCTGTAGTGGACAATGGAAAGGATGTTCCTGTGCTGCACATTGTTCAGGATGTGCCTGTTGTGCACAGGAGGATGTCCCTGTGGTGAACAGTGGGAAGGATGTCTCTGTGCTGGACATTGGTGAAGATGACCCTGTGGTGGACAGTTTTATGGATGTTTTTGTGGTACAAAGGAGGACATCCCTGTAGTGAACAGTGGGGAGTACCTCTCTCTGATGGATAGTGGGGAGAAAATCCCTGTGGTGGACAGGTGGGTGGACCTCCCTGTGGTGCACAATGTGTAGAATGTCCTTTTAGTGGACAGTGGGGAGGACATCCCTGTGGTAAGCTCTGGGAATAATGTTCTTTTTGTGGACTGTGAAAGTATGTCCATGTTGTGGACAAGGGGAGTATGTCCCTATGGTGGACAGTGGGGAGGACATCCATGTTTGGTAAGTGGGGAGGACAACCTTATGGTGGAGAGCAGGGAGGACCTCTCTGTGGTGGACAGTGGGAAGGACATCACTGTTGTGGACAGTAAAAGGATGTCCCTTTTGTGCACATTGGGGAAATATTCCTCTGGTGAATAATGGTGAGGACGACCCTGTGGTGGACACTGGTGCGGACAACTCTTTGGTGGACAGTGGTAAGGAGGCCCCTGTGGTGGACAGCAGAGAGGACCTCACTTTGGTGGACAGTGTGAATGACGTCCGTGTGGTGGACAATGCAAAGTATGTCCCTGTGGTGCACAGTGGTGAGGACATCACTCTTGTGCACAGGAGGATGTCCCTGTGATGGACAGTGGAGAAGACCATACTCTGCTGGACAGTGGGAAGGAATTCCATGTGGTGGACAGTGGTGAAGATGTCTGTGTTTTGGACAGTGTGGAGGATGTCCCTTCGGTGGACAGTGAAAAGGACGTCCCTGTGGTTAACAATGGGTAGGACATTTCTGTTGTGGAGAGTAGGATGGACATCCTTGTGGAACACAGTGTGGAGTACGTCTCTGTTGTGTACAGTGGAAAGGATGTTTCTGTAGTGGACAGTTGGGAACATATTTGTGTGGTACACAGTTAGAAAGATGTCCCTGTGGTAAACTGTAGGAAAGAAGTCCTTTTTGTGGACAGCGAATGGATGTCCATGTGGTAGACAATGGGAAGGACATCCCTGTTGTAGACAGTGGGGAGTTTCTCTCTGTGGTGTACAGTAAGTAGGTCGTCCCTGTGGTGGACAGTTGGGAGGACGTTTCTGTTTTGGACAATTGAGAGGATGTTACTGTGGTGAACAGTGTGAAGGACGTCCATGTGGTGGACAGCAGGGAGGACCTCTCTGTGGTGCACATTGGTAAAGATGTCCCTATGATAGACAGTGATGAGGATGTTCTGTGATGGACAGTGGAAAGGACGTCCCAGTGGTGAACAGTGGGAAGGATGTTTCTGTGGTGGACAGTGGAGAGGACCCCCTCATGGTGGAAAAGTGGAAAGGACCTCACAGTGGTGGACAGTGGTGAGGACGTTTCTGTGGTGGACAGTGGTGAGGATGTTTCTCTGGTGCAAAGGAAACTTCCCTTTGCTGGACAGTGGAAAGTACATCTCTGTGGTGGATAGTAGAGAGAAACACACTGTGGTGGACCGTGGGAAGAAAATTTATGTTGTGGACAGTGGGAAGGCAGTCCCTGTTGTCAATATTGGGAATGACCTCCTTGTGGTGTACAGTAGGAATTATATCCCTCTGGTGGACAGTGGGGAGGACATCCCTGTGGTGGACAGTGTAGAAGAATTTTCTGTGTTGGACCGTTGACATGACGTCCTTGTGGTCGACAGTGGGAAGGACATCCCTTTGGAGGACAGTGGGGAGGACAACAATGTGGTGGATAGGCAGAAGGATGTCACTGTGGTGGATAAAGGGGATTACCTCCCTGTGGTGGACAGTGGGTAGGATGTCCTTATGGTTTACAGTGTGGAGGATATTCATGTGGTGGAATGCATTGAGGACTTCCCTTTAGTGCATATTATTGAGGACAACCATGTTGTGGACAGTGGTAAGGATGTCCTTGTAGTACACAGGAGGATGTCCCTTTGGTGGACAGTAGGAAGGACATCTGTTTGGTGGACCGTGGAAAGGATGTCACTGTGGTGGACAGTAGGGAGGATGTCCCTGTGTTGGACAGTGGGGAGTACGTCACTGTGGTGGACAGTGGGGAGGACATCTTGTGGTGTACATTGGTGTGGACGTTTCTCTGGTGCAAAGGAGAACATTCCTTTAGTGGTCATTGGGAATGATGTCTTTGTCGTGGAGAGTTTGGAGAACATCTCTGGGGTAGACAGTGGTGAGGACATCCATGGTGAGCACAGGAGGATATTCCTGTGGTGCACAAGGTTGAGATCCTTGTTGTGCATGGGATGATGTCCTTTTGGTGCACAGCGGGGAGGATGTCCTTGTGTTGAACATTGAAAAGGATGTCCTGGTGGTGGATAGCTGGGAGGAATTCTGTGTGGTGGAGAGTGGGAAGGACCTCCCTGTGGTGGACAGTGGGAAGGACGTTGCTGTTGTGAAAAGTGGAAAGGACTTCTCTTTGGTGGACAGTGGGGAATACGTTTTTTTGGTGAACAGTGTGGAGGACATCCTATAGTGGACCGTTGTGAGGACGTTTCTGTGATGCAAAGGAGATCGTCCTTTAATGGACATTGGGAATGATGTCCCTGCAGTGGAGTTTTCGGAGGAAATCTCTGGGGTAAACAGTGGTGAGGACATCCCTGGTGTTCACAAGAAGATCTTCCTGTGGGGCACAAGGGTGAGGACATCACTGTTGTGCACCGGAGGATGTCCCTGTGGTGCACAGTGGGGAGGATGTCCTTGTGGTGAACAGTGAGATGGATGTCCCAGTGGTGGACAGCTGGGAGGACCTCTCTGTGGTTGACAGTAGGAATGACCTTTGTGGTGGACAGTGGGTAGGATGTCCATGTGGTAGACATTGGGGAGGACATCCCTGTTTTGGACAGTGGTGAGGATGTTATTGTTGTAGACAGTGGGAAGGACATCCCTGTACTGGACAGTGGGGAAGATGTTTCAGTGGTGGAGAGTGGGGAGGACGCCCCTGGTGGACAGTGGTGAGGATGTTCCTCTGGTGAACACTGGGGAGAAAGTTTCTGTGGTGGTAAGAGGACATCCCTGAGGTGTACAGTGGAGAGTACTTCCCTGTTTTATGCAGTGAGGAGGACATCCGTGTGGTATACTGTGGTGAGGATGACCTTGTGGTGGACAGGTGTAAGGATGCCCCTGTGGTGGGCAGCAGGGAGGACCTCACTTTGGTGTATAGTGGGAAGATCGTCCCTGTGGTGGACAATGCAATGTATGTCCCTGTGGTGCACAGTGGTGAGGACAACTCTGTTGTGCACAGGAGGATGTCCTTGTGTTGGATAGTGCGGAGGACCACACTCTGATGGACTGTGCAGTAGGGCGTCCCTGTGGTGGACAATGTGAAGGACATTTTTTTGGTTTACAGTGGGAAGGACATCGATGATTTGGACTGGGGAGGACCTCTCTGTGGTGGACAGTAGGAAGAATGTCCCTGTCATGGACATTGGTGAGGACGCCCCTGTGTTGGACTGTGTGGAAAACATCCCTTTGTTGGACAGTGGGGTGGATGTCCCTTTGGTTGACACTTAGGAGGATGTCACTGTGGTAGACAGTTGGAAGGCCGTCTTTCTGGTGGACAGTGGGAAGGACGTCCCTGTTGTGTACAGTGAAGAGGACTTCCCTTTGGTGGACTGTGGAGTAGGGCATCTATGTGGTGGACAGTGGAAAAGACGTCCATGTGGTGGACACTGGGAAGATGTTCGTGTTGTGGACAGTGGGAAGGATTTTCCTTTGGTTGACCATGAGAAGGACGTCCTTGTGGTGGACTGTGGTGAGGAACTCCTTGGAGTGGACAGTTTGGAGGATGTCCCTGTGGTGGAGAGTGGGTAGGACCTTTCTGTTGTGGACAGTTGGATGGACATCCTTGTGGTATACAGTGGGGAATATGTCCCTGTTTTGTACAGTGGGATGGACGTTTCTGTAGTGGACAGTTGGGAACATATTTTTGTGGTGGCCATTTAGGAAGACGTCCCTGTAGTAAAAAGTGGGAAGGAAGTCTTTTTTGTGAAGAGTGAAAGGATGTCCATGTAGTGATCAATGGGAAGGACATCCCTGTGGTAGACAGTGGGGAAGTTCTCCCTGTGGTGGACAGTAAGTAGGTCATTACTGTGGCAGACAGTGGGGAGGACGTTTCTGTTTGGTACAACTGAGAGGATGTTACTGTGGTGGACAGTGTGTAGGACGTGTCTGTGGAGGACAGCAGGGAGAACCTCTCTGTGGTGGACAGTGGTAAAGATGTCCCTGTGATAGACAGTGATAAAAATGTTTCTGTGGTGGACAGTGGAAAAGACGTCCCTGTTGTGGACAGTGGTGAAGACCTCCCTGTCATGGATATAGGGAAGGACGTCCCTGTGGTGAACAGTGGAAAGGATGCTTCTGTGGTGGACAGTGGAGAGGACCTCCTCATGGTGGAAAGTGGAAAGGACGTCACAGTGGTGGACACTGGTGAGGAAGTTTCTGTGGTGGACAGTGGTGAGGAAGTTTCTCTGGTGCAAAGGAAAACGTCCCTTTAGTGGACAGTGGAAAGTACATCTCTGTGGTGGACAGTAGAGAGAATCACACTGTGGTAGACAGTGGGAAGAACATTTATGTTGTGGACAGTGGGAAGGAAGTCCCTGTTGTCAATATTGGGAAGGACCTCCTTGTAGTGAACTGTGGGAAGGATATCCCTCTGGTGGACAGTGGGGAGGACATCCCTGTGGTGCACAGTGAAGAGGACTTTTCTGAGTTGGACATTTGGGATGACATCCCTGTGGTGAATAGTGGGAAGGATGTTTCTTTGTTGGATAGTGGGGAGGATGTTCCTGTCATGGAGAGTGCAGAGGACATCTCTGTGGTGGAGAGTGTTGCTGACATCCCTGGTGTGCAAAGGAGGATGTCCCTGTGGTGCACAGGAAAATGTGTCTGTTTTGTCAAGTGGTTAGGATGTCCCAGTGGTGAACAGTGAAAAGGATGCCACTGTGGTGGACAATTTGCAAAATGTCCCTGTGGTGGAAAGTGGGAAAGACGTCCCTTTGGTGGACAACAGGGAGGACTTCTCTATGGTGGACTGTATGAAGAGCATCCTTGTGGTGGTCTGTGGTGAGGATGTCAGTGTGGTGGACAGTGGGGAGGAAATATCTGTGGTGGACAGTTAAAATGAAGTCCGTCTGGTGGACAGTGGAGAGGACCTACCTGTGGTGGAGATTGGGGAGGAACTCAATATAGTAGAGTGTGGGGAGGATGTCCCTGTGGTGGTCAGTGAGTAGTACGTTCCTGTGGTGGACACGGGGAAAGACGTCCCTGTGGTGGACAGTGGAAAGAACATCCCTGTTGTGGACAGTGGGGAAGACGTCCCTATGGTGGGCAGTGGAAAGGACATCACTTTGATGGACAGTATAGAGGACCTCCTTGTGGTGGACAGTGGGAAGGAGGTCCCTGTGGTGGACAGTTGGAAGGACATTTATGTTGTGGACTGTGGGAAGATCATCTCTGTTGTGGACAATGGGAAAGACCTCTTTGTGGTGAACTGTGGCAAGAATGTCACTCTTGTGGACAGAGGGGAGGAAGTCACTTACGTGGACAGTGGAAAAAACATACCTGTGGTAAACAGTGGGGAGGACCTTTCTGTGGTGGACAGTGGGAAGGACTTCCCTGTTGTGGACAGTTGTGAGGATGTCAGTGTTTTTGACAGTGTTAAGGACTTCCGTGTGGTGGTCAGTAGAGAGTTCCTTTCTGTGGTGAACAGTGGGAAGAAGGTCCATGTATTGGACAGTGGGGAGAATATTTATGTTGTGGATTGTGGGAATTATGTCCATAATGTGGATATTGGAAAGGACCTCTGTGTGGTGGACAGTCGGAATCATATCCCTCTCATGGACAGTGTGGAGGACCACTATGTTTTGGACTCTGGGAAGGACGTCTCTGTGGTAAACAGAGGAGAGGACCTCATTTAGCGGACATTGGGAAGTACGTTCCTGTTGTTTACAGCAGGGTGTACCTTTCTGTGGTGGACAGTGGAAGGACATGCCTGTTGTGGACAGTGCAGAGGACGTCCTTTGGTGAACAGTTAAAAGGACTTCCCAGTGGTGGACAGTGAGAAGGTGGTCCCTGTGGTGGACATTGGAAGGACATATATGTTGTGGACTGTGAGAAGGACGTCCCTGTTGTGGACATTGGGAAAGACCTCCTTGTGGTGAACAGTGGGAAGAATGTCTCTCTGGTGAACATTGGGGAGGAACAATGGTGGACAGTGGGAAGGATTTCCCTGTGCTAGAGAGAGGGGAGGTCATCACTTAAGTGGACAGTGGTAAGTACATCTCTGAGGTGGATATTAGAGAGGACCTCTATTATGAATAGTGGGAAGAAGGTCCCTGTTGTGGAGAGTGGTAAGGACATTTATGTTGTGGATTGTGGGAAGGACATAAATGTTGTGGACATTGGGAAGGACCTCTGTGTGTTCTACAGTGGCAAGCATCTGGTGGACAGTTGGGAGGACCACCATGTGGATTGTGGGAAGGACATAAATGTTGTGGATATTGGAAAGGACCTCTGTGTGGTGGACAGTGGGAACCATGTCCCTCTCATGGACAGTGTGGAGGACCACTATGTTGTGGACTCTGGGAAGGACGTCTCTGTGGTAAACAGAGGAGAGGACCTCATTTAGCGGACACTGGGAAGTACGTTCCTGTTGTTTACAGCAGGGTGTACCTTTCTGTGGTGGACAATGGGAAGGACATGCCTGTTGTGGACAGTGCAGAGGACGTCCTTTGGTGAACAGTTAAAAGGACTTCCCAGTGGTGGACAGTGAGAAGGTGGTCCCTGTGGTGGACATTGGAAGGACATATATGTTGTGGACTGTGAGAAGGACGTCCCTGTTGTGGACATTGGGAAAGACCTCATTGTGGTGAACAGTGGGAAGAATGTCTCTCTGGTGAACATTGGGGAGGAACTCCCTGTGGTGGACAGTGGGAAGGATTTCCCTGTGCTAGAGAGATGGGAGGTCATCACTTAAGTGGACAGTGGTAAGTACATCCCTGAGGTGGATATTAGAGAGGACCTCTATTATGAATAGTGAGAAGAAGGTCCCTGTTGTGGAGAGTGGTAAGGACATTTATGTTGTGGATTGTGGGAAGGACATAAATGTTGTGGACATTGGGAAGGACCTCTGTGTGTTCTACAGTGGCAAGCATCTGGTGGACAGTTGGGAGGACTACCATGTGGTGGACAGTGGGAAGGACGTCCCTGTGGTGGACAGAGGGAAGGACATCATTGCGGTGGACATTTGTAGGTGCGTTCCTGTTTTGGACAACATGGTGTACCTTTCTGTGGTGGACAGTGGGAAGGACATGCCTGTTGTGGACAGTGCAGTGGACATCCCTTTGGTGGACAGTGGAAAGGACATCCCTGTGGTGGACAGTAGAGAGGACTTCCCTGTGGTGGACTGTGGGAAGGAGGTCCATGTGGTGAAGTGTAAAAAGGACATGCCTGTTTTGAACAGTGCGGAGGACATCCCTGTGGTGAACAGTGGAAAGGACACCCCCATTGTGGACAGTAGAGAGGACTTCCTTGTGGTGGACAGTGGGAAGGAGGTTTCTGTGGTGGACATTGGAAGAACATATATGGTGTGGACTGTGGGAAGGACATCCCTGTTGTGGATATTGGAAAGACCTTTTGGTGGGCAGTGTGAAGAATGACCCTCTTGTGGACAGTTGGGAGGACGTCCCTGTGATGGAGAGTGGGAAGGACATCCCTGTTATGGTCTGCGGGGAGGATATCACTGAAGTGGACAGAGGGAAGGACGTCCCTTTGGTGGACAGCAGGTAGGACCTTTCTGTTTTTAATTGTGAGAAGGACATTCCTGTTGTAGACAGTGAGGAGGACATCACTGTGGTGGACAGTGGGGAGGATTTCCCTGTGGTGGAGTGTGGGGAGGACCTCACTGTGGTGGACAGTGTGGAGAACGTCCCTGTAGTGGACAGTGGTGAGGACATCCCTGTGCTAAACTGTTAAAATAATGTCCTTTTTGTGGACAGTGGAAGGATGTCCAATTTTGTGGAAAGAGGAGTACGTCCCTATGGTGGACAGTGGGGAGGACCTTTCTGGGGTGACATGGGTAGAATGTCTCAGTGGTGGACAGTGTGGAGGACATCGTGTTTGGTAAGTGGGGAGGACATCCTTGTGGTGGACAGTGGGGAGTATGTCCCTGTAGTGTACAGTGGGATGGATGCTTCTGTACTGGACATTTGGGAACATATTTGTGTGGTGGACAGTTAGGAAGATGTCATTGTGGTAAACATTGGGAAGGAAGACTTTTGTGGACAGAGAAAGAATGTCCATGTGGTGGACAATGGGAAGGATGTCCCTGTTGTAGACAGTGGTGAGCTTCTCCCTGTAGTGGACAGTAAGTAGGACCTCCCTGTGGTGGACAGGGTGGATATCTCTGTGGTGGTCAGTGGGAAGAATGTCTCTGTGGTGGACAGCAGAAAGGAACTCTCTGTGGTGTACAATGGGAAGGACATCCCTCTGGAGGACAGTGGAGAGCATGTACCTCTGGTGGATAGTGTAAGGGACGTTCTATGGTGGAGAGTGGGAAGACTGTCCCTGTTGTGGGGAGCAGGGAGGACCTCCTTGTGGTGGACAGTGGGAAGGACATCCCTGTTCTGGATAGGAAAAGGATGTCCCTTTAGTGCAAATTGGGGAAGATGTCGCTGTGGTGAATAGAGGGAAGGACATTTCTGTGGTGGACAGTGGTGAGGGCGCAACTGAGGTGGACAGTGGTAAGGATGTTCCTGTGGTGTACAGCAGAGAAGACCTCACATTGGTGGACAGTGAGAAGGACATCCCTGTGGTGGACAATGCAAAGTATGTCCCTGTAGTGCACAGTGGTGAGGACATTCCTGTTGTGCACAGGAGGATGTCTTGTGGTGGACAGTAGGGAGGACCACACTGGTGGACTGTGGGGTAGGACATCCGTGTGGTGGACAGTGAGTGGGACATCCATGTGGTGGACATTGGGGAAGATTTTCATGTTGTAGACAGTGTGAAGGATGTCCCATTGTTGGACAGGGGAAGGACGTTTTTGTGGTGGACAGTGGGGAGGAACTTCTTGGAGTGGACAGTTGGGAAGATGTCCCTGTGGTAGACAGTGGGTAGGACCTTTCTGTTGTGAACAATTGGATGGACATCCTTGTGGAGGACAGTGGGGAGTATGTCCCTGTAGTGTACAGTGGGATGGATACTTCTGTAGTGGACATTTGGGAACATATTTGTGTGGTGGACAATTAGGAAGATGTCGTTGTGGTAAACAGTGGGAAGGAAGACTTTTTTGTGGACAGAGAAAGAATGTCCAGGTGGTGAACAATGGGAAGGGCGTCCCTGTTGTAGACAGTGGTGAGCTTCTCCCTATGGTGGACAGTAAGTAGGATCTCCCTGTGGTAAACAGTGGGGAGGACATTTCTGTTTTGGACAACTGAGAGGACGTTACTGTGGTGGAAAGTGTGTAGGATGTCCCTGTGGTGGACAGCAGGGTGGACCGCTCTTTGGTGGACATTGGTAAAGATGTCCCTGTGATAGACAGTGATGAGGATGTTCCTGTGGTGGACAGAGGAAAGGACATCCCTGTTGTGGACAGTGGTGAGGACCTTGCTGCTGTGGCTATTGGGAAGGACGTCCCTGTGGTGAACAGTGGAAAGTATGTTTCTGTGGTGGACAGTGGATAGGACCTCCTCATGGTGGAAAGTGGAAAGGACGTCACAGTGGTGGACAGTGGTGAGGAAGTTTCTCTGGTACAAATGAAAATGTCCTTTTGGTAGACAGTGGAAAATACATCTCTGTGGTTGTCAGTAGAGAAAAACACACTGTGGTGGACAGTGGGAAGAAAATTTATGTTTGGACAGTGGGAAAGAAGTCCCTGTTGTCAATAATGAGAAAGACCTCTTTGTGGTGAACAGTGGGAAAGATATCATTCTGGTGGACAGTGGGGAGGACATCCATGTGGTGGATAGTGGAAAGGACATCCCTGTAGTGGACTGTGAAGAGCACTTTTTTGTGTTGGACATTTGGGATGACATCCCTGTGTTGATTAGTGGGAAAGATGTTTCTTTGGTGGATAGTGTGGAGGATGTTCCTGTCATAGAGAGTGCAGAGGACACCTCTGGGGTGGAGAGTGCTTCTGACATCCCTGGTGTGCAAAGCAGGATGTCCCTGTGGTACACAGTGGTGAGGATATCACTGTTGTGCACAAGGAAATATCCCTGATGATCAAAGTGGGTAGGATGTCCCAGTGGTGAACAGTGAAAAGGATGTCTGTGGTGGACAATTTGGAGGATGTCCCCGTGGTGGACAGTGGGAATGACGTCCCTTTGGTGGACAACAGGACTGTCGTGGACTGTATGAAGGACATACTTGTGGTGGTCAGTAGGGAGGATGTCCCTGTGGAGAGCAGTGGTTAGAACATCTCTGTGGTGGGCAGTGTGAAGGACATCCCTGTTGTGGGCAGAGGGGGAGAATATTTCTGTGGTGGACAGTTGAAATGATGTCCCTGTGTTGGACAGTGGAGAGCCCCTACCTGTGCAGGAGATTGGGAAGGACCTTCCTGTGGTGGACACTGGTGAGGACATCCCTGTAATGGACAGTGGAAAGAAAATCCCTGTTGTGGACAGTGGGGAGGATGTCCCTGTGGTGGACAGCGGGAAGGACCTTTCTATGGTGGACAGTGGGAAGGAAATCCCTGTTGTGGACTGTGGGGAGGATGTCACTGGTTTGGACAGTGTTAAGGACAACCCCTGGTGGACAGTAGAGAGGACTTCCCTGTGGAGAACAGTGGGAAGGAGGTCCCTGTGGTGGACCATGGAAAGGACATGTCTGTTGTGAAGAGGGTGGAGGACATTCCTGTGGTGGACTGTGTAAAGAACATACTTATGGTGGACAGTAGAGAGGAATTCCCTGTGGTGGACATTGGGAGGACATATATGTTGTGGACTTTGGGAAGGATGTCCCTGTTTTGGACATTGGAAAAGACCTCCTTGTGGTGAACAGTTGGAAGGATGTCCCTCTGGTGGACATTGGGGAGGATCTCCCTGTGGTGTACAGTGGGAAAATTGTCTCTGTGGTGGAGAGAGGGGAGGTCATGACTTAGGTGGACTGTTGAATGATGCAACTTTGGTGGACAGTGGGAAGGACGTCCCTTTGGTGGGCAGTGGGAAGGACATCCCTGTGGTAGACAGTGGGTAGGAAGTCCCTGTGGGGGACAGTGGGTAGAACATTTTTGTGGTGGACAGTGGTAAGTACATCTCTGTTGTGGACAGTGGGGAGGATACTTCTGTGGTGGACAGTGGGAAGGATGTCCTTGTTGTGGACAGTGGGAAGGACGTCCTTGTGGACAGTGGGAAGGACATCACTATGGTGGACATTGGGAAGGATATTCCTGTTGTGGACAATGGAAAGGACGACACTGTTGTGGACAGTGGGAAGGATGTCCTTGTGCTGGACAGTGGGGAGGTCATCCCTGTAGTAAACAGTGGTGAGGAGGTTTCTGTGGTGCACTGGAGAACGTCATTTTGGTGGACCGTGGGAAGAATTTCCCTGTTTTGGAGAGTGCAGAGGAAATCTCTGGGGTGGATAGTGGTGAAGACATCCCTGTTGTGCACTGGAAGATGTCCCTGTGGTGCACAGTCATGAGGATGACCCTGTTGTACACAGGAGAATGTCCCTGTGATGCACAGTGGGGAGGATGTTCCTGTTTTGTACAATGGGAAAGAACACCCATGTGGTGGACATTGGTGAGGACACACCTGTTGTGGACAGTAGGGAAACATCTCTGTGGTGGACAGTGGGGTAGACATCTTTGTGGTTGATGGGAGAAAGATGTCCCTGTGGTGAATAGAGCTGAGGACAACTCTGTGTTGGACATTGGTGGGTACATCCCTGTGGTGGACATTGGGCAGTATGTCCCTGTTGCTGACAGAGTGTAGGATGTTCCTGTGATGGACTGTGTGGAGGCGGTTTCTGTGGCGGACAATGGGAAGGATGTTCTTGTGGTGGACAGTGAGGAAGACGTCCCTGTGGTGGACAGTGGAAAGGACATCACTGTGGTGAACAGTAGATAGGACCTCCCTGTGGTAGACAGTGGGAAGGATGTCCCTGTTGTGGACAGTGAGAAGGACGTTTATGTTGTGGACTCTAAAAAGGACGTTCCTTTTGTGGACATTGGGAAGGATCTCCTTGTGGAGAACAGTGGGAAGGATATCCCTCCAGTGGACAGTTGGGAGGACAACCCTGTGGTAGACAGGCAGAAGAACATTGCTGTGATGAACAGTGTGGAGGATGTCCCTGTGGTGGAGAGTGGTAAGAACATCTCTGTGGTGGACAGTGATGAGGACGTCCCTGTGGTGGACAGTGGTGAGGAAGTTTCTGTGGTGCGAAGGAAAACATTATTTTTGTGGACCGTGGTAAGGATGTCCCTGTTTTGGAGAGTGCACATCTCTGGGGGTGGACAGTGGTGAAGACGTCCCTGTTGTGCACGGGAAGATGTCTGTGTGGTGCACAGTCATGAGGATGACCCTGTTGTGCACAGGAGGATGTCCCTGTGGTGCACAGTGGGGAAGAGGTTTCTGTTTTGAACAATGGGAAAGAACACCCCTGTGGTGGACATTGATGAGAACACCCCTGTTGTGGACAGTGGGGAAACATCTCTGTGGTGGACAGTGGAGTGTACATCTTTGTGGTTGACAGGGGAAAGATGTCGATGTGGTGAAGAGTGCTGAGGATAACTCTGTGTTGGACATTGGTGAGAACATCCTTGTGGTGGACATTGGACAGGATGTCCCTGTGGCTGACAGAGTGTAGGACGTTCCAATGGTGAGCAGTGGGAGGTGGTAGCTATGTTGGACAGCGTGAAGGATGTCCTTGTGGTGCACAGTAAGGAGGATGTCCCTTTGGTGGACAGTGGAAAGGATATCACTTTGGTGGACAGTAGATAGGAACTCCCTGTGGTATACAGTAGGAAGGAAGTCCCTGTTGTGGACACGTTAAAAGACTTCCATTTGATGGACAGTGGGGAGTACATCCTTGTTGCGGACAGTGGGGAGGATGTTTTGTGGTAGACAGTGGTGAGGACGTTTCTGTGGTTGACAGTGGTGAGGAAGTTTCTCTGGGTAAAGGAAGATGTCCCTTTGGTGGACAGTGGAATATACATCTCTGTGGTGGACAGTAGAGAGAAACACACTGTGGTGGGCAGTGGGAAGAATATTTATTTTGTGGACAGTGTGAAGAAAATCCTTGTTGTTGATATTGGGAAGGACCTCTTTGTGGTGAACAGTGGGAAGGATATTCCTCTGGTGGACAGTGGGGAGGACATCCATGTGGTGGACAGGGGGAAGGACATCCCTTTTGAGGACAGTGAAGAGGACTTTTTGGTGTTGGACATTTGGGATGATATCCCTGTGTTGAATAGGATGTCCCTGTAGTGCACAGTGGGGAGGATGTTCCAGTTTTGAACAATGGGAAAGAACACCCCTGTGGTGGACATTTGTGAGGATGCCCCTGTTGTGGACAATGGGGAAACATCTCTGTACTGGACAGTGGGGTGGATGTCTTTGTGGTTGACAGGGGAAAGATGTCCTTGTGGTGAAGAGTGCTGAGGACAACTCTGTGTTGTACATTGGTGAGAACATCCCTGTGGTGGACATTGGGCAGGATGTCCCTGTGGCTGACAGAGTATAGGACGTTCTCGTGTCGGACTGTTGGAAGGTGGTTTGTGTGGTGGACAGTGGGAAGGATGTCCTTGTGGTGGACAGTGATGAGGACTTTCCTGTTCTGGACAGAGGAAAGGACATCACTGTGGTGGACATTAGATATGACCTCCCTGTTGTAGACTGTGGGATGTCCCTGTTGTGGACAGTAAGAAAGACATTTATGTTGTGGACAGTAAAAAGGATGTCCCTTTTGTTGACATTGGGAAGGATTTCCTTGTGGTGAACAGTGGGAAGGATATCCCTCTGGTGGGTAGTTGGGAGGACATCCCTGTGGTGGACAGTGGAAAGGACATCTCTCTGGTGGACAGTTAAGAAAAACCCTCTGTGTTGGAGAGTTGGGATTACATCCCTGTGGTGGACAGTGGGAAGGATGTGTTTTTGTGGAGAGTTGGGAGGACATCCCTTTGTTGGACAGGCATAAGGACATCCCTCTGGTGAACAGTGTGGATGATGTCCCTGTGGATGACAGTGTTAAGGACATCCCTGTGCTGGACAGTGATGAGGAAGTTTCTGTGGTGGCCAGTGGTTAGGACATTTCTGTGGTGCACAGGAAAACGTTATTTTGGTGGACCGTTGGAATGATGTCCCTGTCTTAGAGATTGCAGAGGACATTTTGGGGTAGACAGTGGTGAGGACGTCTATGGTGTGCACCTGAAGATGTCCCTGAGGTGCACATTCGTGAGGACATCCCTGTTGTGCAAAGGAGGATGTCCCTGTGGTGCACAGTGGGGAGGATGTCCCTGTGGTTTACAGTGGGAAGGTCGTCCCTGTGTTTGACATTTGGGAGGAACTCTCTGTGGTGGAATGTGGGAAGAACGTCTCTGCAGCGGACAGTGGGACGGACGCCCCTGTTGTGGACAGTGGAAAGGATTTCTTTTTGGTGGACAGTGGGGAATACGTACAAGGGTGAGGACGTCCTGTGGTGGACAGTGGTGAGGACATTTCTCTGGTGCAATGAGAATGTCCTTTGGTGGACATTGGTAATGATATCCCTGCCGTGGTGTGTGCCGAGGATATCTCTGAGGTAGACAGTGGTGAGGACAGTAAGATGTTCGTGTGGTGCACAAGGTTGAAGACATTACTGTCGTGCACTGGAGGTTATCCCTGTGGTGCACAGTGGGGAGGATGTTCTTGTGGTGAACAGTGAGAAGGATGTCCCTTGGTGGCCAGCAGGGGGTACTTCTCTGTGGTTGACAGTAGGAAGGACCTCCCTGTGGTGGGCAGTGGGTAGGATGTCCATGTGGTAGACATTGGGGAGGACATCCCTGCTTTGGACAGTGGGGAGGACGTTACTGTTGTTGACAGTGGGAAGGACATCCCTGTGGTAGACAGCAGGGAGGACCTCTCTGTGCTGGACAGTGATGAGGAAGTTTCTGTGGTGGACAGTGTTGAGGACATTTCTGTGGTGCACAGGAAAACATTATTTTGGTGGACAGTGGGAAGGAAGTCTCTGTCTTGGAGAGTGCAGAGAATATCTCTGGGGTGTTCAGTTGTGAGGACGTCTATGGTGTGCACCGGAAAATTTCCCTGAGGGGCACATTTGGAGGACAGTGTGGAGAACATCACTGTGGTGTTCAGGCAGAAGGTTGTCCATGTGGTGGACAGAGGGGAGGACCTCCGTGTGGTGGACAGTGTGTAGGATGTCCCTGTGGTTTACAGTGCGTATGATGTTTGTGTCGTGGACAGAGGTGAGGACTTCCTTGTAGTGCATATTGTTGAAGACAACCATGTTGTGGACAGTGATAAGGATGTCCTTGTAGTACACAGGAGGATGTTCCTGTGGTAGACAGTGGAAAGAACATCCCTGTTGTGAACAGTGGGGAGGATGTCCCTGTTGTGGACAGTGTAAAGGACATCCCTATGGTGGACAGTGGGAAGAACCTCCCTCTGGTGTACAGATGAGAGGATGTCACTTAGGTGGACAGTGGGAAAAGTCATCCCTGTGTTGGACAGTGGGGAAGACATTTCTGTGGTGGACACTGGGAAGGACATCCTTGTTGTGGACAGTGGGGAGGATGTCACTGGTTTGGACAGTGATAAAGACATTCCTGTGGTGGACAGTAGAGAAGACCTTTTTGTTGTGAACATTGGGAAGAAGGTCCATGTGTTGGACAGTGGAGAGGACATTTATGTTGTGGATTGTGGGAAGGATGTCCATGTTGTGGACATTGGGAAGGACCTCTTTGTGGTGGACAGTGGGAAGCATGTCCCTCTTATGGACAGTGGGGAGAAACACCATGTGGTGGACAGTGGGAAGGATGTCTCTGTGGTGGAAATAGGCGAGGACATCATTTAGAGGATATTGGGAAGTACGTTCCTTTTGTGGAGAGCAGGGTGTACCTTACTATGGTGGACATTGGGAAGGACATGCCTGCTGTGGACAGTGTGGAGGATGTCCATTTGGGAGACAGTGGAAAGGAAATCCCTGTGGTGGACAATAGAGAGGACTTCCCTGTAGTGGAGAGTGGAAAGGAGGTCCCTGTGTTAGACCATGAAAAGGACATGCCTGTTGTGGACAGGGCAGAGGACATCCCTGTTGTGGACAGTAGAAATGACATCTTTGTGGTGGAGAGTAGAGAGGAGTTCCCTGTTGTGGACAGTGGGAAGGAGGTCCCTGTGGCAGGCCATGGAAAGGTCATGCCTGTGGTGGACAGGGTGGAGGACATCCCTGTGGTGAACAGTGAAAAGGACATACCTGTGGTGGACAGTAGAGAGGACTTCTCTGTGGTGGACAGTGAGAAAGAGGTCCCTGTGGTTCACATTGCAAGGACAAATATTTTGTGCACAGGAGGATGTCCCTGTGGTGTGCAGTGGGGAGGACATCAGTACGGTGGACAGGCAGAATTTTGTTCCTGTTGTGGACACTGGGGAGGACTTCCCTGTAGTGGACAATGTGTAGGATGTCCCTGTGGTTTATAGTGTAGAGGATATTCATGTTGTGGACAGTGGTAAGGATGTCATTGTGTTACACAGAAGGATGTCCCTGTGGTGGACAGTGGGAAGGACATCTTTTTGGTGAACAGTGGAAAGGACATCCCTGTGGTTGACAGTTGGGAGGACCTCCTTGTGGTGGACAGTGGGGAGGACGTTTCTGTGGTGGACTGTGGGATGTACATGTTTGTTGTGGACAGTGCGTAGGACGTTAATGTGGTGGACAGTGTAAAGGACATCCCTGTGTTGGACAGTAGAGTGGACTTCCCTGTGGTGGACAGTAAGAAGGAGGTTCCTGTTGTGGACATTGGAAGGGCATATATGTTGTGGACTTTGGGGAGGACGTCTCTGTTTTGGACATTATGGAAGAACTTGTTGTGGTGAACAGTGGGAAGGATGTCCCTCTGGTGGACATTGGGGAGGAACTCCCTGTAGTGGACAGTGGGAAGGTTGTCCCTGTAGTGGAGAGAGGGAGGTCGTCAAGTGGTAAGGACATCCCTGTGGTGGATATTAGAGAGAACCTCTCTGTGGTGAACAGTGGGAAGGAGGTTCCTGTGGTAAAGAGTGGGAAGGACATTTATGTTGTGGAATGTGGGAAGGACATACATGTTGTGGACATTGGGAAGGACCTCCGTGTGTTCTACAGTGGGTAGTATGTCCCTCTGGTGGACAGTGGGGAGGACGTCCCTGTGCTGAAAGGTGGAAAAGACATCCCTGTTATGGTCTGAGTGGAGGATATCACTGAGTTGGACAAAGGGAAGGAGGTCCCTGTGGTGGACAGTGGGAAGGACATATATGTTGTAGACAGTGGGAAGGATGTCCTAGTTGTGACATGGGGAAAGATCTCTTTGTGGTGGACAGTGGGAAGGGTGTGCCTCTGGTGTACAGTGGTGAGGACCTCCTTGTGGTGGACAGTGGGAAGGACATCCCTGTTATGATTTGAGGAGAGTATATCACTTAAGTGGACAGTGGGAAGGATGCCATCTTGGTCGACAGTGGGAAGGACCTTTCTGGTTTGAATAGTGGGAAGGACATTCCTGTTGTAGACAGTGGGGAGGACATCCCGGTGGTGGACAGTGGGGAGTATTTCACTGTGATGGACAGTGGGGAGGATGTTACTGTGGTGCACTGGAGAATGTCCCTTTGGTGCATAGTTGGAAGAATGTCCATATGGTGGAGAGTGCGGAGGACATCTCTGTGGTGGACAGTGGTTAGGATGTTGTGCACAGAAGAATGTCTCTGTGGTACACAGTGGGGAGGATGTCCCAGTTGTTTACAGTGGGAAGGACTTCACTGTGTTTGATAGTTAGGACAACATCTGTAGTGTCGACAGTTGGGGGTATGTCCCTGTGTTGGAAAGTTGAGAGGATTTCACTGTGGTGGACAGTATGAATGATGGCCTTGTGGACATTAAGGACAATGCACCTGTGGTGCACAAGAGAATGTCTCTTTGGTGGACAGTGAGAATGATGTCCTTGTAGTGCAGAAGACATCTCTGGGTTGGACAGTGGTAAGAACATCCCCGTTGCACACAAAAGGAAGTCCCTGTGGTGTTCGGTGGGAAGGACATCCATGTGGTGGACAGTGAAGAGGACTTCCCTGTGGTGGACCATTGAAATGACGTCCTTGTGGTCGACAATGGGAAGGACATCCCTTTGGAGGACAGTGGGGAGGACATCACTGTGGTGAACAGGCAAAAGGATGTCCCTGTTGTGGACAGAGGGGAGGACCTCCATGTTGTGGACAGTGGGTAGGATGTCCCTGTGGTTTACAATGTGGAGAATATTCATGTGGTGGACAGCGGTGAGGACTTCCCTGTAGTGCATATTGTCGAGGACAACCATATTTTGGACAATGGTAAAGATGTCCTTGTAGTAAACAGGAGGTTGTCCCTGTGGTGGACAGTGGTAAGGATGCCCTCACTTTGGTGAACAGTGGGAATGACATCCCTGTGGTGGACAGTGGGGAGGACATTTATGTTGTGGACAGTGGGAAGGACATATATGTTGTGGACTGCACCACGCCAACCCTGAACAGCAGTAATTAAGATATGGTTCCTTCTCAGAGCAGTTTACTCAGGATGGTTAGCAGTTGGTAGTCAAGATGGTGAGCCCCCAATTTCTTCTCGGGCACAGCTTATAAAACTTTCCAGAAGCCCATGAACTCATGCCATGTATCATCTCTCCATAGGCGTGACGCGTGCATAAGATCAGGCCACCTTGAAGCACAGCCTTCTCACCAAATAAGGACTTGTTTATCACTTGGCCCCCGGATGGCCATCGCCATCTTGGGGCGAGGTTCTTATGGCGCCTAACAGTTCCACCTCTTTGTTTAAATCGAAAAATGTCACAGGAAGCATTGACCTGTACCCAGCAATTAAAGTATTTACAGGGGAAGATTGTATTACCCTCCCTTTGGGATCACCTCCCGGAGTGATGGTAGACCCATCCTGCACTCCTTTTTCACTGAGATGGGATCAAGGGAATGCAAAACCCATATGCATACAGGTATACCTCTCTGTGCCAAGATAATTGGGAAATCTGGCACAGTGCGGTGCCTTGCCCAACATGTGACTATTCTTTCAGGCTAGCAAGCCATGCTTGTGCAGAGGCACCAATCTCAACTGCATAAAAAGCTTGTGCTATCATGGCAAGATCTCTCTTTCAGGCTTGAGCCATACAGCAGAGGCAATAGAAGCAAAGAATCGAGACACCTAACAAGACTATAGCCAACGCCCCGTGCCCACCCATTCCTTCAGGTGATGCATTGCTTGTCGAATCCATGAAGACAGTATCTCAGCCAGCATAAGATTAATCCTGGTGGAATTCACTGTGAACAATGACAACTCACAGCTCTCTCATCAAGCAATCGAACCCCTCGGACCAGTTTCCTATCAAATGCTAAGACAATTCTTTGGACAAATTAGCAGCATGTGTCATGTTATAATAAGGAACGTTGATTACACATAACCCACTCATCTCCCATTCTCATTGCAACACAGAGTATAAAAACATCTTTCTTTATAGCAAACTAACTTATCTTTATTTATACTACCGTTGCTAACTATCCACAAAAAAGGTGGCCAAACATACTGATATAGGGCTAAAAGAAACATTTCTAAAGGATCCCTTTCTCTCCACACTTTCATAAAAAGATGCACCATAACTGGTACCACCTTATAGAAACAAATACTACCCTCTAATCCTATACTAAAATTTCTATTTACACTGGCTCTATCATCTTTATAAGGCAAAAAGGTAATCCTAAACTCTTATTACTAATAAAAAAGCATGGAAAAACTTGTGCATCGTGGGAAATTGGCATTGGAACCTGAAACACCAAAAGAATCACCCATCATGGTTCCATCATCACAGGACTTGCTTTCCAGAGAAGAAGCAGGAGGATCATCCAAATTGCATTGATGAACCAGTCTCTCCGGGACCCATATAGGATCATATCGTGTCTGTGCATAAACACAAACAGATCCTCTGGACCAGGCCAGAACAGGATCAGGGCCATTCCATTTTCCAGTTAAGACATCTTTCCACCGTACCAATCCTTTTCTTTTTGGAATCCAATTAGTATGTCATTCAGCCAAGGAACTACCTTTCTCATCCACTTGCAAGAAATTTAAAGTAAATAATGCAAGGGATATCCTTTCTTTGGGGTTGCGTCCATGGCCAATTCCCCCTTTTTGTTTAAGAAGACATTCTTTAAAGGTACAATGGATGCTTTCCACTATGCCCTGTCCTTGTGGATGATAAGGCAATCCATGTTTTAAAGTAATTTACATTTGTTCACAAAAGAATACAAATGAGGCAGCTGTATATCCCGGGCCATTATCTGTTTTAATAATCTGGGGCTTACCCCAGGCTGCCCATGCCTCTAGGTAATGTGCAATGACATTGTGAGCCTTTTCCCCCATTAAAGGGGTGGCAAAGATAAGTCCTGAACAAGTGTCCACTGAAACATGGATATATTTTAATTTTCCAAATTTGGAATAATGAGTCACATCCACTTGCCAAGTGCGAAGAGGCTGCAGCCTTTAGGATTAACTCCCATTCCTGGAGGATTATGATGAACGCTGCAATCCGGGCAGTGCACCACGATCTGTCTAGCAGCCTCTCTGGAGATGCCAAATTTAAGCTGTAATGTATTAGCATTGACATGAAAATTGGCATGAAATTGTTTAGCCAGATTTACTGGAATCTCAGTAAGAGAAGGGAAGACAAACTCCCTTCAATTAGCCTCATCAACTTCTACATTAGAAGTACTTATAGGTCCTGGTAGGCCTGTATGGGTCCTCACATGTTGCACAAAAAAATGAAAGTTGCCGTTTCCATAGAAGATCTTGTAATTCATCATGCAAGCAAAATATAGGACTGGAGGTCTTAATTTTACCAGCCACTTCTAATTCCTTTAATAAATTTAGCACATACAGGGAATCAGAAATCAAATTAAATGATTGTGGGAATTTTTTTAAACACCTCAATTACTATCTTCAATTCAATAATTTGAGGTGAGGCTGGAGCAAATTATATAATCACTGGTTCATTGGTATTAACTTTATAAGAACCACAGCCAGTCTTTGATCCATCAGTATAAATAATGGCTGTCCCAGCTATTGGAAAATTCTTTGTCACTTTGGGCATAATAATAGGGTGTTCCTTAAAAAATTGAATCAAAGGATGCTGGGGATAATGATTATCAAACTCTCCAGCATATCCACATTTTAAAATTGCCCAATCATCCACAGTGGCACATAATACTTGCAATTGATTGCTCTTATGAGGAATTATAATTTTAACTGGTTCTATTCCAAAATATTGGAAAGACTGTTGCACTCCTTCTAGAGAGAGTATAGCAACAGCAGTAGGATAATGATCCAAGGTTTTTGCAATGTATATTTTTGGATGAATCCACTTTAATAGTCCATTATGCCACAAAACAGCAGTAGGTTGAGCTTATGTTTTAAAAATAATTAATAAAATATTTTCTGTGAATTCACAACGTCACAATGACGACTTTGATATCTCCTTTTCTACAATTTTCAATGCTTTTCACCCTTCAGGAGTCAACTCTCTGGGCGAATCCAATGCAGCATCTCCACACAGAAGATTATACAAAGGCTGAAGCTGATTATTGGGAATTTTCAAATAGGGCCTAATCCAATTAATATCTCCCAAATAATTTTGAAAATCTTTTAAGGTCTTAAGATGATCTTTTCAAATCTCAATCTTCATTGGCATTACTTAACAGACTCAATTTTTGTACCCAAGTAGGATACTACTTGGTCTTGTTTGACCTTTTCAGGGGCTATATACAACCCCTGAGCTTGCAGTTTCTCAACTAATAAATGATAGGCTTCTTGTAACTGTTTTTCATTCTTATGTGATAATAAAACACCATCTACATAATGAAAACATTTAAGATTAGGAAATTTGTCTCTAACGGGCTTAATTGCTGCTCCTACATAAAGCTGACACATAGTAGGGCTATTAGCCATGACTTGCGGAAGCACAACCCACTCAAATCATTTAACGGGCTCTTCCTGATTAATGGAAGGCAAGGTAAAAGCAAATCATTCACTATCCTTTTCACATAAGGGAATGGAAAAGAAGCAGTCCTTAATATCAATTACAATAATAGGCCATTCCTGAGGTAAGGTTGTTAATAATGGAAGGCCATTCTGAACGGGCCCCATGACTTGCATCTGAGCATTAATAGCACACAAGTCATGCAATAGTCTCCATTTTCCTGATTTTTTTCTTAATTACAAATATTGGAGTATTCCAAGGTGACACCGAAGGTTTTATATGGCCCATTTCAAGTTGCTTTTTTTTTTTTTATCAACTCCTGAGCAGCCAATAATTTTTCTGGGGACAATGGCCACTGAGGAACCCACACCAGGTCGCCAGTCTTCCAGTTAATGGGTATGCCGCCCCCAGTGACCCCTAAGAAAAACCCAGACCCTGTCTAAAGGGTCCAGAGTTGGGAAGGACAGGATTTCGTTGTCCCTGTAAAGATTTTCCTAAACCAAAGGACGGATGCCATCCCATCTGTCTCATAATCCTTTTTGAGGATTGTGAATAATTACCTTCATTGGATAACTTAAAATCCATTTCTTTCAACAGATCTCTTCCCCATAAACTCACAGGGAAATCCAAGACATATGGCTGAAACATTCCTTTATGACTCTCCTGGTCTTTCCAGGGAAGTTCTCTTGCATTTATATCAGGAGACTTAGCATAACCCAATCCTTGCAACATCTGAAAGGATGCTTGTATGGGCCAATCTGATGGCCAATCTTTAAGGGCAACAATGCTGCAATCAGCACCAGTATCAAGAAATCCTAATAACTTCTTCCCATTCACTTCCAAATTAACAAGAGGATGACTTTCCAAATCTAAGGATAGAAATATAGAGTTTGGACCTCCTGAAGAGCCAAACCCTTGGATTCCCCCTTTTCCTTTTTTGGATGGGAACAATGCATGTAAGCTGGGCAATAGCACTAATTGAGCAATTTTGTCCCCTGGGGAAATTGCAGTAATTTCCCTTGGAGAGGAAGCAAGAATCTTAACTTCTCCTTCATAATCAGAATCAATAATTCCAGGGAGGATAATAAGGCCTTTTAAGGTTGAAGATGAGCAGCCAGTCAACAATCCAACTGTATCTTTAGGTATGTTTACGTATCTTTAGGTCCTTTAAAGTCTGTACTAATAGGTTGGACTCCTAATTGAGGTGTTAAGACCAGTCGAGCAGTGCAGCGGAGGTCCAACCCTGTGGAGCCTGATGTCGCTCTCCTTGGGGCAGATGTAGACTGACTTCCTGTACCTGCGTCTCCTGATTTTCCACTGCCCCATATATTTGTGGGCCCTGGGGTCATGGGCCTTGCTGCCCATTTTTTGGACCTGCACCGGCATGGCCAGGAGCTAAAGGCTGTCCATTAATGTTTTTGACTGACGTACACTCACTGCCCCAATGATTACCTTTCTTACATCTGGGACAAAGCCCTGGTCCTGGGCATCCACTTTGTCTTTGCCCCTTATTGGGACATTGTCTTTTTAGATGACCCTGCTGGCTGCATAGAAAACATGCCCCTGGGGTGTTTCTCTTTCCTTTTGTCAGCTTCATCACCACAGCAGCCTAACCAGCATTAGATAGAGGCTCCCCAAGTTCTCTACAAGCTTTCATCCATGCCTGGAGACCTTTTGGCTCCCAGGGGGTTCTAGTGTTACAGCATTCTCTGGTGCATTGTTCAAAAATTAATTGCTCAATCGAGGGCATGGCGACATTGGGGTCACCAAACATTCTTCCTGCTCCCTCCATCGAAGAGCCATGAAGTCTGAGAATGGCTCTGTTGGTCCCTGAATGACCTTAGTTAAATTGCCAGAGACCACTCCCTTATTAGGCAGGGCTTTCCAGGCTTTCACAGCCATGCCATTAATCTGATTATACACATCCAAAGGGTAAGCTGTCTGATTAACAACCCACTGACCTTGTCCCATTAACATATCAAAGTTCCAAGGAGGTTCCGCATAAGATGGCGTTCCTGCAGGGGGAGCTAAAGGCGGCGCACTGGGTACTGCACTTAGTGGTGGCTTAAGCCCACTTCTCTTTCTCCCTTCCTCCTCCTTTTTCCTTTTTGAAAGGGCTATCGCCTCCATTTTGGCTAGGAACTCTTCTAGATCTTCCTCCATTTTGTCTAACTCATCCTCTTCCTCACCAGAGCTTTCTGAGCTGCTATCACCAGAGATTTCTGAGCTGCTATCACCATCCAAATCCTTCAGACTAGAATACAGGCTAGCAATCCCCTTCTTACTTTTGCCACCTTTCTCTGGTCCTCTATCAGAGCATTCAGATCGAGATTCCTTAACCCGCTCTAGAGCTGCTTTAGAGGTGTGAATGGCAGACTTGCGTTCTTCACTTTCTAAACAGCGGTGCACCAATTTCCAGATTCCTCGGATCCCTCCTTTTAAAGTTCCTTGCTTCCACACAAAATCTAGATCTCTTCTAAGTTTATCTCAGCTGGACAATGTTAAGTGTCTGGACACCGCGAACCATGGAGCAATGGTATCAACTTCCTGAAGAAAATTATCTAGAACTCTATCTTTAATTTTAAGTCCTTTCATTTTCAGCAATTCTCTTAAAGCTAGCATTACTGGGCAGGATGTTGAGTTACCCATAGTTTCACTTTCCTTCTTTTCCTGCTTGCTGCAAACCGCAGACCTTTAAAGCCGCTTTACCATGGTTTTTCACTCTTGTCTCCTTCTGAGAACATTTTTAGAATCTTGGCCCCATTCACCGGGCACTTACCAGTCGACCGCCCTGTCCGCTGAGAGTTCTGAAACCCCGGGACTTTAATGTCCCCATGCCAAGCCACCAAATGTGCCACGCCAACCCTGACCAGCAGGAATTAAGACATGGAACAACTGGTTCCTTCTCACAGCAGTTTACTCAGGATGCTTAGAAGTTGGTAGTCAAGATGGCGAACCCCAATCCCTTCCCAGGCACAGCTAATAAACCCTGCCAGGAGCCCATGAACTCATGCCACGTATCATCTTTCCATAGGTTTGTGACACTTGCATAAGATCAGGCCACCTTGAAGCACAGCCTTCTCACAAAATAAGGACTTGTTTATCACTCGGCATTCGAGTGGCCATCGCCATCTAGGGGCAAGGTTCTTGTGGTGCCTAACAGTGGACTGTGGGAAGGACGTCACTGTTGTAGACATTGGGACATATATGTTGTGGACAGTGGGAAGGATGTCCCAGTTGTGGACATGGGGAAAGACCTCTTTGTGGTGGACAGTGGGAAGGGTGTCCCTCTGGTGGAGAGTGGGGAGGACCTCCTTGTGGTGGACAGTGGGAAGGACATCAGATCCTGTAGGATCTGAGGAGAGGATATCACTGAGATGGACAGTGGGAAGGACGTCCTCTTGGTGGAGAGAGGGGAGGACCTTTCTGGTGTGAATAGTGGAAAGGACATCCTTGTTTTAGACAGTGGGGAGGATATCCCGGTGGTGGACAGTGGGGAGTATTTCACTGTGATGGACAGTGGGGAGGATGTTATTGTGGTGCACTGGAGAATGTACCTGTGGTGCATATTTGGAAGGATGTCCATATGATGGAGTGTGCAGAGGACATCTCTGTGGTGGACAGTGGTTAGGACTTCCCTGTTGTGCACAGGAGGATGTCCCTGTGGTGCACAGTGGGGAGGATGTCCCTGTCGTTTACAATTGGAAGGACTTTGCTGTGTTTGATAGTTTGGAGGACATCCGTTTTGTGGACAGTTGGGAGGATGTCTCTGTGTTTGAGTGTTGAGAAGATTTCACTGTGGTGGACAGTGTGGATGATGGCCTTGTGGACAGTACGGACAATGGGGCTGTGGTGCACAAGAGAATGTCTCTTTGGTGGACAGTGAGAAGGATGTCCTTGTAGTGGGAAGATCAGAAGACATCTCTGGGGTGGACAGTGGTAAGAACATCCCTGTTGTGCACAGGAGGATCTCCATGTGGTGTACAGTGGGAAGGACATCCCTGTGATGGACATTGAAGAGGACTTCCCTGTGGTGGACCATTGAAATAATGTCCTTGTGGTCGACAGTAGAAAGGACATCCATTTGGAGGACAGTGGGGAGGAAATCACTGTGGTGGACAGACAGAAGTATGTCCCTTTTGTGGACAGAGGGCATGACCTTCCTGTGGTGGACAGTAGGTAGGATGTCCCTGTGGTTTAAAGTGTGGAGGATATTCGTGTGGTGGACAGCACAGGTGAGGAATTCCTTGTAGTGCATATTGTTGAGGACAACCGTGTTGTGGCCAGTGGTAAGGATGTCCTTGTAGGACACAGGAGGATGACGCTGTGGTGGACAGTGAGAAAGAAATTTTTGTTGGACCGTGGAAAGGATGTCCCTGTGGTGGTCAGTTGGGAGGACATTTCTGTTGTGGACAGTGGGATGGAAATCTCTGTGGTGAAATGTGGGGAGGACTTCCCTTTGGTGGACAGTGGGGAGGACATTTCTGTGGTGGAAAGTGGAAAGAATGTCCCTGTGGTGGACAGCAGGGAGGACATCTTTGTAGTCTACAGTGGGAAGGACATCTCTGTTGTGGGCAGTGGAAAGAATATTCCTGTGGTGCACAGTTATGAGGACGCCCCTGTTGTGCATAGGAAGATGTCCCTGTGGTGCAAATTGAGGAGGATATTTTTATGGTGGACAGTGGGAAAGACATCCATGTGGTGGACTGTGGGGAGGTCCACTCTGTAGTGAACATTGTGGAGGATGTCTCTGTGGTGGACAGCAGAAAGGACCTCTCTGTGGTGTACAATGTGAAGGAGGTCCTTCTGGTAGACATTGGAGAGGATGTACCTGTTGTGGACCGTGGAAAGAATGTTCTATGGTGGACAGTGGGAAGACTGTCCCTTTGGTGGAGAGCAGGGAGGACCTCTCTGTGGTGGACAGTGGGAAGGACATCCCTGTTGTGGACAGTAGAAGGATGTCTCTTTTGTGCACATTAGGGAAGATATTTCTGGTGAACAGTGGGAAGGACATCCCTGTGGTGGCCAGTAGTGAGGATGACCTTGTTGTGGAAAGTGGTAAGGGCACCCCTCTGGTGGACAGCAGGGAGGGCCTCACTTTGGTGGACAGTGGGAATGACGTCCCTGTGGTGCATAATGCAAAGTATGTTCGTGTGGTTCACAGTGGTGAGGACATCCCTGTTGTTTACAGGAGGATGTACTTGTGGTGGAGAGTGGAGAGGACCACACTCTAGTGAACTGTGGGTTAGGATGTCCCTGTGTTGGACAGTGGGAAGGACGTCCATGTGGTAGATAGTGGAGAAAATGTCTTTGTTGTAGACAGTGGGAAGGATGTCCTTTGGTGGACAGTCAGTAGGACGTCCCTGTGGTGGATTGTTGGAAAGGAACTCCTTGGGGTGTACGGTTAGGAGGATGTCCCTGTGGTGGACAGTGAATAGGACCTTTCTGTAGTGGAGAGTGGGATGGACATCCTTCTGGAGTACAGTGGGGAGTATGTCCCTGTGGTAGTTAGTGGGATGGATGTTTCTGTAGTGGACACTTGGGAACATATTTGTGTGGTGACAGTTAGGAAGAGGTCCCTGTGGTAAACAGCTGGAAGAAAGTCCATGTGGTTGACAATGTGAAAGACATCCCTGTTGTAGACAATGGGGAGGTTCTCACTGTGGTGGACAGTAAGTAGGATGTCCCTGTGGTGGACAGCGGGGACCACGTTTCTGTTTTGGACATCTGAGAAGAAGTTACTGTGGTGGATAGTGGGAAGGAAGTCCCTGTAGTGGACAGCAGGGAGGACCTTTCTGTGGTGGCCAGTGGTAAAGATGTCCCTGTGATAGACAGTGATGAGGATTTTTCTGTGGTGGACATTGGAAAGGATGTCCCTGTTGTGGACAGTGGTGAGGACCTCCATGTCGTGGCTATTGGGAAGGACGTCCCTGTGGTGAACAGTGGAAAGTATGTTTCTGTGGTGGAGAGTGGAGAGGACCTCCTCATTATGGAAAGTGGAAAGGACATCACAGTGGTGGGCAGTGGTGAGGACGTTCCTGTTGTGGACAGTGGTGAGGAAGTTTCTCTGGCACAAAGAATAACTTCCCTTTGGTGTACAGTGGAAAGTACATCTCTGTGGTGGACAGTAGAGAGAAACACACTGTGGTGGACAGTGGGAAGAACATTTATGCTGTGGACAGTGAGAAGAACGTCCCTGTTGTCTATATTGGGAAGGACCTCCTTGTGGTGAAGAGTGGGAAGGATATCCCTCTGGTGGACAGTGGAGAGGATATCCTTGTGGTGGATAGGGGGAAGTACATCTCTGTGGTGTGCAGTGAAGAGGACTTTTCTGTGTTGGACTTTTGGGATGACATCCCTGTCGTGGAGAGTGCAGAGGACATCTCTGGAGTGGAAAGTGTTGCTGACATCCCTGTTGGGCAAAGGAGGATGTCCCTGTTGTGCACAGGAAAATGTCCCTGTTGTGCAAAGTGGGTAGGATGTCACAGTGGAGAACAGTGAAAAGGATATCACTGTGGATAATTTGGAAGTTGTCCCTGTAGTGAACAGTGGGAAGGACGTCCCTTTGCTGGACAACAGGGAGGACTTCTCTATGGTGGACAGTATGAAAGACATCCTTCTGGTGGTCAGTGGGAAGGAAGTCTCTTTGGTAGACATTTGAAAGGTGTACCATAGGTGGACAGTGGGAAGAAAGACCCTTTTGTGGACAGTGGGTAGGACATCTCTCTGGTAGATAGTAGGTAGGATGTTCCTGTAAAGGGCCGTGGGTAGAATGTCTCTGTGGTGGACAGTGTGAAAAACATCCCTGTTTTGGATAGTGTAGAGATTATTTCTGTTGTGGACAATTGAAATGACGTCCCTGTGGTGGACAGTGGAGAGGACTTCTCTGTGGTGGATATTTTGGAGGACCACACTGTGGTAGACAGTGGGGAGAAGATCCCTGTGGTGGACAGTGAAAAGGACGTCCCTGTGGTAGACAGTGGAAAGGACATTTATGTTTTTACTGTGGGAAGGACATCTCTGTTGTGGACATTGGGAAAAACCTCCTTGTGGTGAACTGTGGGAAGAATGCCCCTCTTGTGGACAGAGGGGAGGATGTCACTTAAGTGGAGAGTGGGAAGGACATCCCTCTGGTGGACAGTGGGGTGGACCTTTCTGTGGTGGACATTGTGAAGGACATCCCTGTTGTGGACAGTGGGGAGGATGTCACTGGTTTGGACAGTGGTAAGGACATCCCTGTGGTGGACAGTAGAATGGACCTTTCTGTGGTGAACATTGGGAAGAAGGTCCATGAGTTGGACAGAGGGGAGGACATTTATGTTATAGAGTGTGGGAAGGACATCCATGTTGTGGACATTGTGAAGGATCTCCATGTAGTGGACAGTGGGAAGCATGTCCCTTGGTGGACAGTGGGGAGAAACACCATGTGTTGGACAGTGGGAAGGACCTCTTTGTGGTGGACATAGGAGAGGACATCATTTAGTGGACAGTGGGAAGTACATTCCTGTTGTGGAGAACAGGGTGTACCTTTCTGTGGTGGACAGTGGAAAAAATATGCCTGTTGTGGACAGTGCAGAGGATGTCCATTTGGTGGATAGTGGAAAAGACATCCTTGTAGTGGACCTTAGAGAGGACTTCCCTCTGGTGGACAGTGGGAAAAATGTCCCTGTGGTGGACCATGGAAAGGACATGCCTTTTGTGGACAGGGCGGAGGACATTCCTGTGGTGGACAGTGGAAAGAACATACCTGTGGTAGACACTAGAGAGGACTTCCCTGTGGTGGACAGTAAGAAGGAGGTCCCTGTGGTGGACATTGGAAGGACATATATGTTGTGGACTGTTGGAAGGACGTCCCTGTTGTGGACATTGAGAAAGACCTCCTTGTGGTGAACAGTGGGAAGGATGTCCCTCTGGTTGACATTGGGAAGGAATTCTCTGTGGTAGACTTTGGGAAGTATTCCCTTGTCGTGGAGAGAAGGGAAGTCATCACTTAGGTGGACTGTTGAAAGCTGTACCTTTGGTGTACAGTGTGAAGGACGTCCCTTTGGTGGACACTGGGAAGGACGTCCCTATGGTAGACAGTGGGTAGGATGTCCCTGTGGAGGGCAATAGGTAGAACATCTTTGTGGTGGACAATGGTAAGGACATCCATGTTGTGAACAGTGGGGAGGATATTTCTGTGGTGGACAGTGGGAAGGACGTCCTTGTTCTGGACAGTGGGAAGGACGTCCCTGTTGTGGACAGTGAGAAGGATATACCTGTTGTGGACAATGGGAAGGATGACCCTGTTGTGGAAAGTGGGAAGGATGTCCCTCTGCTGGACAGTGGGGAAGTCATCCATGTAGTAAACAGTGGTGAGGATGTTTCTGTGGTGCACTGGAGAACGTCATTTTGGTGGACCATGGGAAGAGTGTCCCTGTTTTGGAGTGTGCAGAGTACATCTCTGGGGTGGACAGTGGTGAAGATGTCCCTATTGTGCACTGGAAAATGTCCCTGTGGTGCACAGTCATGAGGACAACCCTGTTGTGCACAGGAGGTTGTACCTGTGGTGCACAGTGGGGAGGATATTCCTGTTTTGAACAATGGGAAAGAACACCCCTGTGGTGGACATTGTTGAGGATGCCCCTGTTAGAACAGTGGAGAAACACCTCTGTGATGGACAGTGAGGTGGACATCTTTGTGGTTGACGGGGGAAAGATGTCCCTGTGGTGAAGAGTGCTGAGGAGAACACAATGTTGGATATTGGTGAGAACATCCATGTGGTGGACATTGGGCAGGATGTCACTGTGGCAGACAGAGTGTAGGATGTTCCCGTGGTGGATACTTTGGTGGTGGTTTCTGTGGTGGACAGTAAGAAAGATGTCCTTGTCATGGACAGTGAGAAGGACATCCCTGTGGTGGACAGTGGAAAGGACATCATTGTGGTGGACAGTAGATAGGACCTCCCTATGGTAGACTGTGGGAAAGATCATTGTTGTGGACGTTGAGAAGGATTTCCCTTTTGTGGACATTGGACCTCCTTGTGGTGAACAGGTGGAAGGATATCCCTCTGATATACAGTTGGGAGGACATCCCTGTAATGTACAGTGGGAAGGACATCTCTGTGGTGGACAGTGAAGAGGAACTCTATGTGTTGGACAGTTGGGATTTCATCCCTGTGGTGGACAGTGGGAAGGATGTCTTTTTGTGGAGAGGGGGGAGGACATCCCTGTGGTGTACAGGCAGAAGGATGTTCCTGTGGTTTACATTGGGAAGGAGGTCCCTGTGTTTGACAGTTTGGAGGAAATCCCTGTTTTGGACTGTGGGAAGGACGTCTCTGCAGTAGACATTGGTGATAGAATTTCACTGTGGTGGACAGTGGGGATGATGGCCTTGTGGACAGTGGGGCGGATTTCCCTGGAGTGGAGAGTGCAGAGGACATCTCTGCAATGGACACTGGTAAAAACATTTCAGTTATGAACTGAAGAATGTCTCTGTGGTGCACAGTGGAAAGGATGTTTCGGTGGTGAACAGTGGGAAGGATTTCCCTGTGGTGGACATTGGTGAGGACAA
Source organism: Arvicanthis niloticus (assembly GCF_011762505.2). NCBI lineage: Eukaryota > Metazoa > Chordata > Mammalia > Rodentia > Muridae > Arvicanthis > Arvicanthis niloticus. The sequence continues at coordinate 27,390,472 of NC_133436.1, forward strand.
CCCTGTGGTAAATAGTGGTAAGGATGTCCCTGTGGTGGAGAGCAGGGAGAACCTTTCTGTGGTGGTCAGTGGGTAGTATGACCCTGTGATAAAATGAGGGGAGGTAGTCACTGAGGTGGTCAGTGGGAAGGACATCCCTGTGGTATAGAGTGGTGAGTACTTCACTGTAGTACACACTGAGGAGGACATCCCTGTGGATTACACTGTGGAGGACATCCCTGTGGTGGACTATGGGGAGGATGTCCCTGTTGTGGACTGTGGGAAGTACATTTTTTTGGTTTACAGTGGGAAGGACATCCATGTTGTGGACAGTGGAAAGGACTTCCTTATGGTGGACAGTAGGAAAAATGCCCTTGTGGTGTACATTGGTGAGGACACCCCTGTGTTGGACCATGTGGAAAACATCCCTGTGGTGGACAGTGGTGAGGATGACACTGTGTTGGAAAGTGGTAAGGACCCTGTGGTGGACTGTCATAATGATGCCCCTGTCATGGACAGCAGGGTGGACCTCACTTTGGAGGACAGTGGGAATGACGTCCCTTTGGTGGATAATGCAAAGTATGTCCCTGTGGTACACAGTGGTGAGGACATCCCTGTTGTGCAAAGGAGGATGTCTTTGTGGTGGACAGTTTGGAGGACCACACTCTGGTGGACTGTGGGGTAGGACATCCCTGTGGTGGACAGGGGGAAGGATGTCCACATGGTGGACAGTTGGGAAGATGTCTGTGTTGTGGACAGTGGGAAGGATGACCCTTTAGTGGACAGTGTGAAAAACATGCCTGTTGTGGACATGGCAGAGGACATCCCTGTGGTGGACAGTGGAAAGGACAAAACTGTGGTGGACAGTAGAGAGGACTTCCATGTAATGGACAGTGAGAAGGAGGTACCTGTGGTGGATATTGGAAGGACATATATGTTGTGGACTGTGGGAAGTACATCCCTGTTGTGAACATTGTGAAAGACCTCCTAGTGTTGAACAGTAGGAAGGATGTCACTCTGGTTGACATTGGGGAGGAACTCCCTGTGGTGGACAGTGGGAAGGTTGTCTCTGTGTTGGAGAGTGGGGAGGTCATCACTTAGGTGGACAGTGGTAAGGACATCACTGTGGTGGATATTAGAGAGGACCTTACTGTGGTGAACTGTGGGAAGAAGGTCCCTGTGGTGGAGAGAGGGAAGGACATTTATGTTGTGAATTGTTGGAAGGACATACATGTTGTGGACATTGGGAAAGACTTCCGTGTGATCTACAGTGGCAAGCATGTCCCTCTGGTGGACAGTCAGAAGGACCACCATGTGGTGGACAGTGGGAAGGATGTCCCTGTGGTGGGCAGTGGAAAGGATATCATTGATGTGGACATTAGTAAGTACGTTCTGGTTGTGGACAGCAGGGTTTACCTTTCTGTGGTGAACAGTGGGAAGGATATCCCTCTGATGGACAGTTGGGAGGATATCCCTTTGGTGGACAGTGGGAAGGCCATCTCTGTGGTAGACAGTGAAGAGGAACTCTCTGTGTTGGACAGTTGGGATGACATCCCTGTGGTGGACAGTGGGAAGGATGTCTTTTTTTGGAGATTGGGGAGGATATCTCTGTGGTGGACAGGCAGAAGAATGTCCCTGTGTTGAACAATGTGAAGGATGTCCCTGTGGTAGACAGTGGTAAGGACATCCCGGTGGTGGACAGTGATGGGGATGTTTCTGTGGTGTGAGGGAAAACATTATTTTGATGGACCATGAGAAGTATATCCTTGTTTTGGAGAGTGCAGAGGACATCTCTGGGGTGGACAGTGGTGAGGAAGTCTATGGTGTGCCCCGGAAGATGTTCCTGTGGTGCACATTCATGAAGACATCTCTGTTGTGCACAAGAGGATATCCCTGTGGTGCACGGGGGGGGAGGATCTCACTGTGGTTTACACAGGGAAGGACGTCCCTGTGTTTGACAGTTGGGAGGAAATCCCTGTGGTGGACCGTGGGAAGGACGTCTCTGCAGTGGACATTGGTGAGAGAATTTCACTATGGTGGACAGTGGGGATGATGAACTTGTGGACAGTGGGGAGGATGTTCCTGTGGTGCACAAGAAAACGTCTCTTTGGTGAAGAGTGGGAAGGATTACCCTGGAGTGGGGAGTGCAGAGGACATCTTTGCAATGAACAGTGGTAAGCACATTTCAGCTATGCACAGAAGAATGTCCCTGTGTTACACAGTGGAAAGGATGTTCCTGTGGTGAACAGTGGAAAGGAGTTCCCTGTGGTGGACCTTGGTGAGGACAACTCTGTGGTAAATAGTGGTAAGGATGTCCCTGTGGTGGACATCAGGGGGAACTTTTCTGTGGTGGTCAGTGGGTAGGATGTCCCTGTGATGAAAAGAGAGGAGGTAGTCACTGAGGTGGTCAGTGGGAAGGACATCCCTGTGGTATAGAGTGGTGAGCACTTCACTGTAGTGCACACTGAAAAGTACATCCCTGTGGATTACACTGTGGAAGACATCCATGTGTTGGACTATGGAAAGGAAATCCCTGTGGTGGATGGTGGGGAGGACCTCCCTGTAGTGGACAGTGGGGTGGATGTCTATGTAGTTGAGAGTTGGAATGATGTCCCTGTGGTGGTCTGTGGGAAGGACATTTCTTTGGTTTACAGTGGGAAGGACATCCATGTTTTGGACAGTCGGGAGGACCTCCCTGTGGTGGACATTAGGAAGGATATCCCTGTGGTGGACATTGGTGAGGAGGCCCCTGTTTTGGACCGTGTGGAAAACATCCCTGTGTTGGACATTGGTGTGGACGTCCTTTTGGTTGACACTGGGGAGGAGGTCCCTGTGGTCGAGAGTTGGAAGAGACATCTTTCTGGTGGAAAGTTTGAAGGACGTCCCTGTGGTGGATACTTGGAAGGACGTCCCTGGTGTACAGTGGAGAGCACTTCCCTTTGGTGGACAGTGGGGAGTACGTTTCTGTGGTGGACAGTGGGGAGGATGTCTTGTGTTGGACAGTTTTGCAGACGATTCTTTGGTGCAAAAGAGAAAGTCCCTTTGGTGGACATTGGGAATGATGCCCCTGTTGTGGAGAGTGCAGAGAACATCTTTTGGGTAGACAGTTGTGAGGACATCCATGCTGTGCACAGGAGGATGTTCCTGTGGTGTACAAGGGTGAGAACATCACTGCTGTGCACGGGAGAATGTCCTTGTGTTGAACAGTGGGAAGAATGTTCTTTTGGTGAACAGTGAGAAGGACGTTCCTGTGGTGGACAGCTGAGAGGAAATCTCTGTGGTTGACAGTAGGAAGGACTCCCTGTGGTGGACAGTGGGGAGGACATCCCTGTTTTGGTCAGTGGAAAGGACATTACTGTTGTGGACAGTGGGAAGGACGTCCCTGTGGTGAACATCAGGGAGGACCTCTTTGTGGTTGACAGTGGGAGAGACATTTCCGTGGTGGAGAGTGAATTGTCTGTTTTTGTGGTGGACAGTGAAGAGGACCTTCCTGTGGTGGACAGTGTGGAAGATGTTTCTGTGGTGGAGATTGGAAAGAACGTCCCTCTGGTGGACAGAGGTGAGGATGTTCCTCTGGTGGACACTGGGGAGAAAGTTTCTGTGGTGGTAAGTAAAGAGAACATCACTGAGCTGTACAGTGATGAGTACTTCTTTCTTTTATACAATGAGGAGGAAATCACTGTGGTGGACAGCGGTGAGGATGCCTCTGTGGTGTGCAGCAGGGAGGACCTCAATTTGGTGGTCAGTGGAAAGGACGTCCCTGTGGTGGAAAATGCTTTGTGGTGCACAGTGGTGAGGACATCCCTGTTGTGCAAAGGAGGATGTCCTTGTGGTGGACAGTAGGGAGGACCACACTCTGGTGGACTGTGGGGTAGGATGTCTCTGTGGTGGACAGTGAGAAGGAAGTCCATGTGATGGACAGTGGGGAAGGTGTCTGTTTTGTAGACAGTGGGAAGGATGTCCCTGTGGTGGACAGTGGGAAGGACGTCCATGTGGTGGACATTGAGGAAGATGTCTGTGTTGTGGACAGTGTGAATGATGTCCCTGTGGTGGATTGTAAGGAGGTACTCCTTGGGATGGACAGTTGGGAGGATGTCCCTGTAGTTGACAGTGGGTAGGACTTTTCTTTTGTGGACAGTTGGATGGAAATCCTTGTGGAGGACAGTGGGTAGTATGTCCCTGTTGTGTACAGTGGGATAAATGTTTCTGTAGTGGACAGTTGGGAACATATTTGTGTAGTGGACAGCTAGGAAGACGTCCCTGTTGTAAACAGTGGGAAGGAAGTCCTATTTGTGGACAGCGAAAACAGGACGTCCCTGTTGTAGACAGCTGGTATGTTCTTCCTGTGGTAGACAGTAAGTAGGAAGTCCCTGTGGTAGACAGTGATGAGGACATTTCTGTTTTTGATTTGGATTTGATTTGGTTTTGATTTGATTTCTGTTTTGATGAGGATGGTTCTGTAGTGGACAGTAGAAAAGACGTCCCTGTTGTGGACAGTGGTGAGGAACACCCTGTCATGGATATTGGGAAGGAAGTCCTTGTGGTGAAGAGTGGCAAGAATGTTTCTGTGGTGGACATTGTAGAGGACTTCCTCATGGTGGAAAGTGGAAAGGACGTCACAGTGGTGGACTGTGGTGTGGACATTTCTGTTGTGGATAGTGGTGAGGAAGTTTCTCTGGTGCAAAGGAAAACGTCCCTTTGGTGGACAGTGGAAAGTATATCACTGTGGTGGACAGTAGAGAGAAACACACTGTGGTCGACATTGGGAAGAACATTTATGTTGTGGACAGTGGGAAGGAAGTCCCTTTTGTTGATATTGGGAAGGACCTCCTTGTAGTGAACAGTGGGAAGGATATCCCTATTGTGGACAGTAGGGAGGACATCCTTGTGGTGGACAGTGGGAAGGTCATGCCTGTTGTGGACAGTGCAGAGGACATCCTTTGGTGGACAACAGGGAAGATTTCTCTATGGTGGAGTGTATGAAGGACATCCTTGTGGTGGTCAGTGGGAAGGATGTCCTTGTGGTGGACACTGGGGAGGATGTCTCTGTTGTGGACAGTTGAAAGATGTACCTTTGGTGGACAATGGGAAGAATGTCTCTGTGGTGGACAGTGGGAATGACATCCCTATGGTAGACAGTGGGTAGGATATCCCTGTGGAGGGTAGTGGGTAGAATGTCTCTGTGGTGGACAATGGGAGGACATAACTGTTGTGGACAGTGGGGAGAATATTTCTGTGGTGGACAGTTGAAATGACGCCTGTGGTGAAGATTTGGAAGGATCTCCCTGTGGAAAACAGTGGGTAGGATGTCCCTGTGGTAGACAGTGTGTAGTATGTTCCTGTGTTGGAACCTGGGGAGGACGTCCCTGTGGTGGACAGTGGAAAGAACATCCCTGCTGTGGGCAGTGGAAAGGACATCCCTGTGATGGACAGTGGGATGAGGTCCCTGTGGTGGACAGTGGATAGGACATTTATGTTGTGGACTGTGGGAAGAACATCTTTGTTGTGGACATTGGGAAAGACCTCCTTTTTGTGAAGTGTGGGAAGAATGTCCCTCTTGTGGACAGAGGGGAGGACTTCACTTAGGGGGACAGTGGGAAGGACATCCCTGTGGTGGACAGCAGGGTGGACTTTTCTTTGGTGGACAGTGGGAAGGACATCCCTGTCATGGTCTGAGGGGAGGATATCACTGAGGTGGACAGAGGAAAGGACTTCCCTTTGGTGGACAACAGGGAGGACCTTTCTGTTTTGAATTGTGGGAATGACATCCCTGTTGTTCACAGGAGGATGTCCTTGTGGTGGACAGTGGGGAGGATGAAACTCAGGTGGATTGTGGGGTAGGATGTCCCTGAGGTGGACAGTGGAAAGGACATCCATATGGTGGACAGTGGGGAAGATGTCTGTGTTGTGGACATCCCTGTGGTGGACTGTGGGGGAGGAACTCCTTGGGGCAGAGAGTTGGGAGGATGACCCTGTGGTGGACAGTGGGTAGGACCTTTCTGTTGTGGATAGTGGAATGGATGTCCTTGTGGAGGACAGTGGGGAGTATGTCCCTGTTGTGTACAGTGGGATGGATATGTATCTAGTGGACAGTTGGGAACATATATGTGAGGTGGACAGTTAGAAAGACATCCCTGTGGTAAACAGTGGTAAGGAAGTCCTTTTTGTGGGCAGCAAAAAAATGTCCATGTGGTGGACAATGGGAAGGACTTCTCTGTGGTAGACAGTGGGGAGATTTTCCCTTTGGTGGGCAGTATGTAGGACATCCCTGTGGTGGACAGTGGGGAGTACGTTTCTGTTTTTGAA